>NC_133617.1:499891572-500044072 GCF_048593235.1 Sminthopsis crassicaudata
TTCCCATATAAGAAAGAAATAATTTAACTCTGTTGAATTCCTTATGATTATTCTATCATGTTTATTTATTTTTTTGTTTTCATGTTTTACCTTTCTTTTGTTTGGTCAAGTCAAGAGTCAGTTGCTGAGATAAACTTCTCTATTATCTTATTTTAAGAATTTGACAAACCTACCTCAACTTTTAACAATAAATTAATAAAATAAATAATATTTTAATAATATATTTATAATATATGTCCAATTTGTCCCTTTGCAGGCTTCATATTGGTCTAGAAGCTGGAAATGAGAGCCCACTCTGCTCTGATCATCTGACTGAGTCATTATCCTACTACTATTTGATTTTGACCACCTTTCTTGTTTGGTCAGGCTAAAGCTTGGGATTTCTTCTTGACCACAGGCTCTTTCTCAATTTATCTGAGATCTATGACCAAGATCTAGGTAATAATTGACAAAGCAGGCCATCAATACTTGTTCTTTTACCCTGGAAATAGTAGGATACATATAAGTTAGCAATCAGGACCTGTTTTTCTTTCTTCTCCTTGTGTTAGAGTGTTCTACTTGGCATACTTTGACCAGACACCATTCCCAGGGTTCACAAACCTCTTTATTTGTCTCTGTATGCTGACCTGGGCTGGACAAACTACTCATTGTGACTTTTCCTGTTGTATTTTTAAATATCTATTGGGAGGAGTTTTTGGAATAGCTTACTGTACTTCTTGCTACTTACCATCTTGACTCCACTATCTGTGCTAATTTTAAGCAACTTTCCTGATATAAATGGACAAAGGCTGGAGGTGATGCACTCCAGAGTAAAGCAGGGTTCATTTTGCTTCTGGGCAGGAGACCTATGCCCTCTACTGATTTCCTAGCAATTTACCTGCAACCTTACCTTCCCTCTAAAACAGAAGTATATGCCTTCGGAATTACCAGAAAAATATCTTATTACACGAATTGGCAACTGAAATCAGTCAGCAAGAGTAGAAAAGGACAGAATTTTTTATCTTCAATGATCATGGAAGAAAACCAATTTCTCCCTCAGAGATTCAGTTTTACTTTGCAGAATATTAATGTGGAAACAGACTTCTCTGTGATTCCATAAACAGATCCTTTAAGTGCTCTATAAGCATCACATGTCCACATAAAGCTCCTTTTTATATCCAACTTGCAGCCCTCCCTTTCAAGGGTAAGTCTGAGATAGAGATGTTCTGGCTTGCAATTTTAATGAGTAGTACTGTTAAAATGTCCTTGTGAATGAACCTCCATTACTTCTACCCTTCATGTCCTAAGCTCTGTTTATATATTTTTGCTGTTCATGGAATATAGGTCCAGCTAAACTCTTTAAATATGTTCCAGATTTATTGTTCTTTATGGCCTTATGTCTCATGTGTGCCCTTTGTCAGATGTCTAAGACCCAAACATTGGGGACATATATGTCTGTTCTTCTTCTGTGTTTAGATTTCCCATTTCTTGGTTCTATGAATCAGGGAGGCCAAGTTAGAGGTATTACTGCTTCTGGCACTGGAATGTGATTTCTGAAACATAACTCAGGTCAGCTGAAGTGTTAGAGTTTATTACTTCTCTTCAAAAAACCCAAAGCCTGCCAACTCAAAGGAAAGAAGGCAATTTGGAGACAGATGGGCTTGATGCTCAAATTCCACATTTGTTGACATTTTACTGTTCATTGTAATGTCTCCAGAAGCTGCAAGGCATTTTGTATAATGGCATTCCTGGAAACAACGTGGTGAGTCTTAAAAAAAGTTGTACTGATGCCTTTTCTTTTTATATCACAGTTATTTCCAGTTATAACTCCCCACTTCCATCTTCCCAGCATTGAGCTTTCCATTCAAAGCTGGCAGAGTTAAGCAAAAGTTAAGGAAAAGAATAAATGCAACATTCTGTTTCTATAGATCCCCATTTATCTGCCTGAGGCAGCTCAGGGACACAGTGGAGACCATGCTGCCTGGGCTGAAAAAAGTAGACCTGAGTTCAAATCTGCCTCAGAAAGTTATGAGCTATATAAGCTTGAGCAAGTCATTTAACCTTTCCTGGCTTTCATTTCATCATCTGTAAAATGAAGGGGATAGATTCAATGGCCTCTAAGGTTCCTTTCATCTCTAAATATATGCTTTTATGATCATCTAGCTCATCACCTGTTCTCTAGGGCAGAAACTATGCAGTGGTGGGTTTATAAAACAGATGTTATATTTCAGCAGCAAATCTCCAACTTGATTTGGTGGGAATCACATATTTAAGACCCTGTGCAAGATAGAGAAATTTACATGAAGTAAGTCATTTTTGTTAACTAAGAAAACATGGCACATTGTGTTAGCTGATTCTGTCAGCTATCATACACATGTGGAAGTAACATGGAACTAACATGAAAGCAAATTGATATAATTTTTAATGTAATGGTCATTTTCTTTTGAGAAAATACAATTCCACATAAAACAGATTTGAGATGTATTATATTAACTACAGATAAGGGAACCCACCACATATGTCTAACTAATTCAAAGAATTGGGGATCTATAACAGAACTGACTTTGTTGTCTGTCTTAAGTGTACTATTATAAATCTGTAAACTAACATATGTACTTAATATTTTTTTCTTAATGCCTTTTTATTGTTTTACTGTCAGTTGAAACTTCTAGTTTAAGGGTAAAGAGCAATTTAATACATTTATTATTTTTATAACTTTAATGAGTTGCCTCTTAAGTTTTTTCTAAACCTCTCCAGAATTAGAACTAAAGATTTTCATGTAAGAGATTGTTGTGCTGAAAATGATTGAGGATTTGCATGATTTATGATCTTTAGGCTAGCTCTTAGGAAGAAATATTTGACTATGATGGTTGCAATAGTCCAGAGAAAGTTACCAAGAGGAGTTGTGGTATATGTACTTCTTTGGAGCTCTTTATAAGTAGAATAGACAATCACTTGTCTGGGATGTTGTTTGTGTGGTCTTTCCAGAAAGCAACTAGGAATCAGTGAGCCTTCCAAGGTCTTTTAATGTCCTGTGACTCTTTGAATCTTCCCTTGACTATATTTTAAGAAAACAGAAAAGCATATTCATAAAAGGAGAGATAAGATGAAGATATTTCATTAATGATCATTTCTGCAATATTGGCATTGGCACACTTCACTGATCACAAATACAGACTATCAGGATCTCCATTCCAAGACCACCTCACTCTTTTCATTATTGGGGGTACCCAGTTTTCCAGAGTTAAAGCTCAAAAAGCAAGTTGCACCTGAGGTTGGCATAACAACAGACCTTTGTGCCTATATTCTCCATGAATTTTGCTATAGTTAAATCAAAGAATTGTGGTGGTTTTCATGGTGGTCTTGAAAGACCACCAAATGGTCACTGAGCACAGACAATCATCTAAAAGAACCAGATTCTAATCATTCTTGCTATGAATAGGCATTTTTTTCACTAGGCAAACTTACCTCGTTGTTGCTGTTTTCTCACTGCTATGCTTGCACCTTATTGCTCAGTTCTTAGTCTAGTCACAACTATATATATCAAGGCTTAGCCTTCTTACCTTTTATTTTCTTGGTCTCAGAAGAGACTCCAGCATGCATGTCTACTGGAGTAAGGAAAGCTTTTTGCTTATAACTTCCATGAGTTGTTTTGTTTTGTTTTATTTTATTTTCCAGAGTTGACAGTTGACATAATAACCTCTATGGCTTTTTGGTTTACTTTATTTTTCAGAGTTAGCAGTGGGTGTATGACTTCTGTAAGTTCACTGGTATTTTCGGAGTTAATAGTTATTGTATAATCTTGTAGCTCTTTGGCCATTAATTTTCAGTCTAACAAGATCAAAGAGAATGTTAAAAGATAATCAAAATAGATGCAGGGTGGAATGGTGATCAAGAGTATAAACTTGCTTTTCAGAAAAAATTAGCACTCAAGGATATTTCTGAATGTTGTTTTCTAAGTATCATTGCACAATAGAGACATTAGCCTTGCTTCCTAACTTCTTTTCTTTTTCTTTTGTGGGATGGTATAAAGAATTCAATATTATTTTAATCTAGTTCTCAAAGGCAAGAAAATTTACTTAATTAAGTGCCCAAATCAAAAAAATCAACTGTTCAGCATTTTGTGTATTTTGCTGGCCAAGTGGTTCTATTCTCTGTCTTAAGAGCATGTGAAATATGTCTTAGAAAAATTAGTTGGTGACTGGTTGTACAAAGATAGATTATAGCAAAGCTTCTTAAATTATGACTCTTGACCTAAGAGGGGGTCAAATAACTGAATGTGAAGGTCATAATATTATGATTTATTATCAGTAAATGTTTGATTTGTGTGCCTATTTTATACCCATACACCTAGGGTTGCATAAAAATTTCTCTGACAAAAAGGGGTCAGTACATGTATACATATATTGCATTTAATTTATACTTTAACATATTTAACTTGTATTGGTCAACCTGCCATCTGGGGGGGAGGAGGGGAAAAAAGGGGGTCAGTAATAAAAAAAGAGTTTAAGAAGCCCTGGATTAGAGAGCCAAGACTTATCCAGAAAGCTCTTGTCATAGTACTATTGAGAGGTTTTAAAGGTCCTGTATATATGAATAAGAAAAAGGTTTGTTTTTTTTTCTCAAACACATCTTTCTTGATTTTGCTGACCCTTCATGCTGGTCATAATGACTAACCATGGATGTCCTTCATAGCTTTTTTCTAAGTCTTCTTCTCTTTAGTCTCTATACTTTATCCCATAGTGATTTTATGAATACTCATGGATTCAACTATCATTATTATGTTGATGATTCTCAAATTGATGTATCTACCTTTCTGTTGACCTCTAGTCTTACAAATATAATTCTCAGAAATCTCAAACTAGATGTCCTATAAGGCATCTTAAGTTCAACAACAAACTGAACTCATTATCTCTCTCCCCACTTCCATTGCAAACTCTTCCCCCTTTTGAACTTCTTTATAACTATCAAAGATAACACAATTCTCCCAGTCACCCAAGCTCACAGTCTTAAGTGTAATGTTTTATTTCCTCTCATCCACCGTATCTAGTCTATTGCTAAAGTTTGTTGATTTTACTTTTAACAATATCTCAATCCATTTTTTTTTTCTCTTTTGACACTGCCACCACCATGGTATTAGACCCTTGTAATTTCAAGTCAGGACTTTTGCAATGGTCTGTTGATTACTCTCCCTATCACAACTCTCTCCTTACAAAGGTATACCACCAAATTTTCAATTATCCTAAAGTGCAGGTCTGACCATGTTAACCAACTCCTCTTCCTTCTCTGCTCCCTGACTCCATAAACTCCCTATCATCTCCAAGATCAAATATAAGAAGCTTTTGTTTGTCATTCAGAACCCTTTATAGCATCCCCTACTTTTCCACTCCCCTTCAACTTATACTCCTCCTCCCCAACATACTCTGTGATCTAGTGACACTGGTATCC
Organism: Sminthopsis crassicaudata; assembly: GCF_048593235.1. Taxonomy (NCBI): domain Eukaryota; kingdom Metazoa; phylum Chordata; class Mammalia; order Dasyuromorphia; family Dasyuridae; genus Sminthopsis; species Sminthopsis crassicaudata. Next base: position 499,897,000 of record NC_133617.1, read on the forward strand.
TTGTTGTTTCTCAAACAAGACACTCCATCTTCTGACTTTGGCATTTTCTCTGTCTGTTCCTTGAGTCTAGAATGCTCTCCCTCCTTTTCACAGTTTCTTGACTTCCCCTTCAAATTCTAGCTTAAATCCTATTTTCTGCAGGAACAATTTTTCAATTTACCTTAATTCTACTGCTTCTTCCTATTAATTATTTAATTTTATCCTGTATCTAGTTTGTTTTTAAACAGTTGTTTGAATAATGCCTCTGTAATGAGACTATGACCTCCTAAAGGATAAGAACAGTTTCTAGTCTTTTAGCTTTTTTGTATCCCTGGGACTTGGCACAGTGCCCTCACATATATTTATTGGCTGAAAAATATGAGAGATGTAGAGGTAGAAATGACAAAATTTGGCAACAGTATACAATCATTGTGTTTGTGAGGTGAAGGATCATGAGTAGTTGAGGATTGATGTGGCAGAGAACAAAATACAGAACTGAAATAACTTGGAAAAGTGTTTATTAAGCATTTTGGCAGAGAGGAAATCTGAGAAAGGGGTGACCTGCTCTCTCTGAGTATCTCTAAATTATACATTATATAGTGCTCAAACAAAGGAACAAGGAAACAGTAGCTGATTAGCCAGCAGAGAGGCAGTTTCTAGATAAGACATCATGGCTTGCTTGGGATATATAGCAGGAGGAAACTCTTCACATCATTCTTCAGATATGAAACATTTCTGGTCAGCATAACCCAGGCTATGATTTAAACATGTCTAGCAAAAGTGGGATAACACTCTTCTCATCTAAGAAAGAAACCATAGCAGCAGGTGGCAGTTTCAGCAGATAATAGAAGCAGAGGAGAAGAAAAGCAGTGAAGAAGCAGCTTTAGAGGCACAGAAGAATAGTTTTGCAGATCCTCCCCTCTACATGCAGAGTTACTAATTATACCAAATAGATATTAATCTATCTTTAAAAGTCAATTTTGGAAAGAAATCTCGGTCACTGTGGTAGGGAGTTCTTATCACAGTGCTTGAATTTCCCCCATTAACTACTTCTTTGAAAAATTGTGTGGTGTATTTAATGATAGAAACTGCCTAATTGCTATAAAAACCTATTATACCCAAATTCCCCTCATATTTAAATCTCCCCAAAATGACTCAAGTTCAGGATACATCTTAGGCATGGAGCAATCAAAACCACAGTTTACAAGTTCCCCCTGATGTTTTTCTTTTGCCATCCAACCAAAGAATAAATTCAAGCAAAAGCCATTTAATTGGATAGTAAAAGAAGCAAGAAGAATTACTTTTGCCATAACACATGTACATCTATGTTTATATGTACATCTATATGTATATGGGTACATATACATATAGACATACATGTATATATACATACATATGATTATGCACTCCCACAGATCACTATACTACCAGAAAGGTGGTTCAAGTATAATATATGAATCTTCTTTCTTTTTATTTCATATTTACTCTATCAAATTTGATATTTCCTACCCAGAATTAACTATCCTAAAGAAAGGTAGTTATGAACTTACAAACTGTTTATGTGGGATCAAGTATGCTAACATCCTTAAATTCCATTCCCTTTTCCATTTCCCTTTGTTCCCCAAAAGAGCATCTAGAGATGGTGGGGAATGCTTGACCTGGATAGGATGACTTCTCTTAGGCAGTTGCTGAGGATTAAAGAATGAACAAGATAATGGTATTCAGGATAATCTATCCTTCTTCTTATGAGACTCCCTGTCTCTGATACCATGCTGAGGTATGGAGGAAAGGATGGGGTTTATGTTCTTAGGTGAAATTAAGGCTGCATTTCCTACAGTGCAATTTTATATATGCTATATTAGAAATATTTAAAAGAAATTAATAAGATATTTCAAATATTTCATGGATTAGATAGGTTTCTATGGTTTGGTTTACATAATCTATTTAAATATTACCTAGTGGAAAATACATTTTTAGTTTTAGACAACTAACTAATAAATTTAGAAGACAATATTAAATAGGGCATTGCCTAGATTGAGACTATCTCAATGTTTCTCACCTTTCAAAGAAGTGGTACCACAAAGGCATTTTAATAAAAGTTAACAAGGTGATGAGCTTCAAGATCATTTTAATTAGCAGCTTGTTTTTCCACTTTTGCAACAACTCCCCCCCCTCCAGAATATACTCTTACCTGGTACTCATCATCACAATTTGGGTTCTCTAGAGAATGACTATTTTTAATTTTATGGGAGTCCTTAACACCGGAGCTCCTGAAATCCCACCAGTGAGTTTCCCATTAACAATCAGATAATAGATTTAATTTACTTTTGGCAAAAGCATTTACTAAAGATACTATAGTAAGAATGATTGAATAAAACATTTTTCATTCCTTCCCCATCTGATTATTGCTGGTGTGTCTCTCCACTTCCAACGTAGGCATTTCCATGACTGTTGTTCACTTACAGTGGGCACTGTTATCACTGCTTAAGCCATAAACCTTCAGATCTTTTAAAATTCATGAGGTCTCTTTCTGAACCATCTCAGGATACTTGTTCACTTAAGATAGGAAAGAACACAGAGTCGGCAGTGTGTTCATAGCCAACAGAAATGTGGGAAACAAAGCAGTCCTGGGAAGGCAGCCCAAAGTAGTCATTCCTCACTCACAGATACAAAGGAATAACAGAGGTATGGGTTACTCCTTTTGTATACCCACTGAGTTCTGGCTCAGCAACCCCTGAGTCATTCCTTTGGAAAGCTCAGAAGCCAATTAGAGAATTCCAATTTATCACACAGTATAGGCCCCCCAGTTACACATGGCTGGAAGCAGGCCCCCAAAATTCCACTTTGTAGATTAGAATTAGGTAGGGAATGTGGATGCATGCTTGGTATAAAGGGATAATAATCAAAGCATGCTCAACCTGGAGAGGAGTGTGATAAAGGGATGGACCATGCTGTTCTGGGGATTCAGACTGTCAAAGTTAAATGTAAATTGGGGGAGTTAACACACAGGGGTTACTATTTGCATTCAAATAGACGACATGGCCAGAGCTTGGTTTTTGACTGTGCCAGATGTTCTTCATTTAAGCAAGAGTACACAAAGCAGTTTTGTATTAGGTTTATTGTGAGACTACTCGGTTGAATTCAAGTTTCCAAGAATCACAACTAGCCCAGTTTTTCATTGGAGAAGGAATGAACAAGGTTTATGCTTTTCCCCAGAGGTGATGTACAGTCGGGAAAAAAAAGACAGTGGCAGACATAGGATAGTGAGCAGCACAATCAAGTCTCGAAATCTGCTGGTGGAAGAAAAGAGTAATATGGTGGTGGGTGTAAGGAAAGGAAGGAAAGAAGAGGAAAGAGTGGATATTATTTGAGTTGAAAGTTGGACTCTAATATTCTCACCAGGATAAATAATATCAATGCAACTTATCTGGCATGGGGAATTGGAGCTTCTTATCACTGCTAAGATATGTTCTTAATTTGATGTGTTGCAGTTTTGACAATGTGTCCTTTTAGCCATGGAAAAGAAATTAGACATGAAAATATTCTGAAAGCTGTGTGATATATATTATAATAGAGTGAAGTTTCTCACTCTTCTGTCCATAATTATATTGAATAAATATAGATAGACCTTTATTTCACTATCCTCCTCAGCTCTGCTAAAAGACAATTTATTCTTTCTTCTCTATCATTCCTCACAAAGCAGTCACAGATAGAAATGTTTTCTCTTAAATTATTTTATATGTATAGGAAAATGAATACTATAACATTATGCATATAGGTGTTAATTTCTGGGAAAATTATTGTTACTTTTGCTAAGCAAACATAAGTCAATCTTAGCCAATTAAATCTGAAATGAATTTATTATAGAAGTGAGTTTTTATAATGTTATCCTGATGATATCACTATTCTCAGGACTCAGTGTCTTGTAGGGAAGCTGGTCTGCAATTGCTACTTTCCTCTCTGTTACAATATTTTTCTTCCTGAATCTCAGGGGGTAAAATGCACTGGCATATCTGACATGCTAACAACACACCCATTTCCTTGCATAATTGGATTGTCAGGAGCTGGCTTGAGATTTAGCATTATTTTTTTCTTTCAAACACTTAAGCTTTCCTGTCTCTGTTCAGGGCACTTTTTCATAACTGGCTTGTAAAATCTTTGCTGCCCTTCTTTAGTCTGTAGTTTTAAAATTTTATATAATCTAAGGATGAAAAGGAAACATTTAAGGAAGAGAGAAAATACATTCTGAATGCCATCTTGTTTTTATAATGCTCACAACATATACATCCTCCCCTCAGTGGTTTGTGAGGTTCATCCCTCTATCATCTTTTCTGTCCAATCTTCTTCGTGTCACTAAATGGGAGAGATGTCCCCGTTCAGAAAGTAAAGGAGTTTATTTAAGCTCTCCCTGACTTTTTACCTGCTACCATCATATTTATGTACCTATGTATGTGTGTATAGTGGGGGTGGGAGTGAGTAATAAGACCCTGACAATTGTCTTCCATATCTAACTCTAATTACTAAGTGGACACACTAGCTCAAAGCAAAAGCATTTAGGGAAATGGCATACTGAGGGGAGTAGCAACAACAACAAAAAATCTAGGGTCTACCATCCCACAAACACACAGTGGGTAAGGGAAGGGAAGACACACATAGAATTCACAAGTAGGTAAGTGCACACACACAGGGAAATGCCTTTTCATAAATTATCAACAGATCAAAGTGGCCTAAGAAAGGGATATATCCTCTCGTGTCATTAATATTTTCCGATCCAACTTGGGGAATCGAGAAGGAAGAAATAATCAACTTTCTAATTGTTTGATTACCTTCCATATTGAGATTTTCCTCATCACAATTCTGATGTTTTGCAGGTTGGCATAAGAAATTAAATGGGAATTTTGGGGGAGTTTTGCAGAAGCTGCAGATAATGTGCAAAAGCCAGAGATGACACAGAAAAACATTAGAAAACTTTATATTATGCATGATATATATGCAAAATATACATGCATATATATTAATTATAATATCAACATATTTTATCTTTTAAGGTTATAATAATTTATACTTCTTCTCTGGTGTGAAGGGTCAAAAAAATTTACACAGAGTATGGGGATGCTGAGTCCCTAACTCCTATAATGTAAAAGGGATAATATACTTATTGAAAACTGGAGCATATGAATATTAGTACTTGACTCCATATAGAGAAAATTTTGAACTGGGCAGTTAGTACTTATTTCTTCTTTCTCAAATTATCATGTTATATACTTTCATAGAACGTATTCTTTTTGAGATCAAGGACTTTAAAAAAAATTTTGTTTACCTAGTGTCTAAGAGATTGCATCACATAGCAGTTGCTTAATAAATGGCAATGTAAAAGAAGAGAACAAAATAAATGTAAATAAAGAAAACAAAAACAAAAACAAAATGCTATATGATTATAAAAAGATCAAGTTTGGGCGTGGGAGATGTATCTCCTTCCCCTATTGGTAGAAGTCAGGTATTATGATATGGAACATAGGAAATGCAGACCTGACTGATATGTAGATTGGTTTGGTCAACCTCCTTTTTTTGTTTTTGTTTTTTAAAATTAAATTACATTATATTATTATTATAATCATTATATTATTTTATGTACATATTTATAATAATGTCATTATTATATCAAATGGCTGGGAAGTGGCAGGGACATAATTCAGCAATGAAGGCAATATAAAGAAAAGAGATCAATGAAAATTAACAATTAAAAAGTATTGTTGGATTGAACTGATATGTCAAAAATTGAAATAATCTAAAAGTACTTTCGAAATACAAATATTACAAGTTTATTGGAAAGGGAGGCACTCGGAGATTAGAGATGGCTGTTAACATTGTTTTATTTCCTTTTACAAAAAATAGAAATGACAGACAAATTATACTTGACAAAAAAATAAAATAAAATCACTGGTTTTGAAGGACCTGAGCCCAAACAATTTATGTCATTGGGAAAAGGAAGACCAATTAGCATTCTTATATACCCATGCACCTGATAAAAACAAAATGGGATCAGTGGTCAGATGAACAGTCTGTAATGTTGTTGTAGCCTTTACATGGTTTAAAAAAATTATGTCATGCCTTTAAACCATACATCTTTAAAAAGTTATATATACACATAGTGTAAAAAAGAATTTCTTATATAGTCTAACTGCTACAAATTTAAGGCATTCTAATAATCCATTCATTTGCTGGTGAGGATTATTTTTCATGGTCCTGTTTCCCCAAAGGATATTTAAGGGATTTCCAACTATATCCAAAGGTCAGCAGTAAGACATGATGAGGTGTGATTACAAGAAGAGTTCCTGTAGCTCTGGCTCATCAACACTCTCTTTGCTTTGAGATTTCTCAATTTTCTGATTTATGTCAGTATGCCTGAGGAGAAAAGAATACACATAGCAAAAATTAGGTAAATGTGTGGTTATGTTTGTTACCAAATTATCCTGAGCTCAAACCAATTTGACTCAAATGTAAATTCATTGTCTTCATATAAACCGCACAGTAAATGTTTCAGTGACCAAATCGCTTTTTCATATAAACTTCTCCTTTTTGAAAGGAATCAAGAATTATGCAACAATACATATTTTACTAAGTCTTAGAAATACTTTTCCAACTTTATAGACAGGAATTCCAGCTCCATCAACATTCAAGTCAGATATGAGTAACAATGCAGTCTCTTACATCTATCTGAAACCAGAAGTACTCAGACATGTCTACATGGCATAAAGTCACTGGAGAAGCCTTAAATTCGCAAGGAAACCTGGCTCACATTGTGGGAGAATTGGCAATCAATTACTCAACTTGGATGTATTAAGTCAGGCACTGCTCTAAGTTTGTGGATACAAAGAAAGACAATAACAGTCCCTGCCCTCAGAGAATTATATTTTAGTATGTGAGACAATGTGTAAATAATTAGGCAGATACAACATAAAAGAGAAAACTTAGAGATCTGGGGATGTTGTGGGCTGGGCCTGATTCAGGCCTTGGAAGTTTAATAATTGAAACAAAATGAGACACTCAATAGGTCATCCCAATCCAGTAGTTCATAAAGAGTCATTTACTTAGTCATAGCAGGAGGAGGATATTCAACAAGGATGGGCTGTGAGGACACTTTAAGTTAATTCAGTTGAGTGAAATCTCTTTGTTTGAATCATCCATTGTGTTCCACCAGTCAAGTATAATTGTGTCTCTAGCTGCTTTGTACTCTTGTGATGAGGCAGTGATACCAGCAGTATGAGTCTTTAACTCTAGAGTCAACGAACTTTTGAGGAGTTCATTGTATGGTATTTCTAGGGCTGATTAAAAAAATCAACCTAACTTGTATGGGAAGGAAGAGTTAAGATATTGCTTCTATCACACCGGGTCATCTGCGGGGTCCAAAAAAGGTATCCTGTAGAAAGTGGCATTTGAACTAGTGGGGGAAGTGAAGAGGTTATTCTAGACATGGAAGATAAGATATGTGAAAATTAGCAAACAGCACTGCATGGCTGGATTACAGAGAAGGTGGAAAAAAACAAAATTATAAGAAGCTTGGAAAGGTAGAAAGGGACCAGGTTAAGAAGAATTTGAAACAATACTTTTCAAATTTTAAACTGTTTGGTAAATGTGAGTCATTAATCAGAAAAGCTGGTACAGTAGAATAACTAGTGTTGGAGGCAGAAGACCTGGATTCAAGTCTAATCTCTGCAATTTATTAATGGAACAATATTAGGCAAGTCATTTAAGTTCCCCTGAGCCTCAGGGTTTTCACTGATAGAATGGGAATATGAACATTTTTCCTGTTTCTCTCAGAAGAATGTTGTAAAGACCAGAGAGTCAATGTCTGCAGCTTTTCAAAGTGTATCATGTAGAACATTCTCTCTATAAATAATTCCAGAAAATAGAAGGAAATTGCAGTGAAATCAAAGGATGACTCATTGGTTTTTCTCAAAGAGGCAAATAAAGAAATCAGTGAAGCTGCTATTATTCTGTTTTATCCTGAAAGCCAAAGCAATAAGAAATCTTTCATGGGATACCTGAAACTCTCTGTAAAGCATGAGAACATTGACTTGTTAAAATAACAACGAAAAGAAATGTCAAATTAAAAGAAAAAAAGAGAAAATGTGCAATTAACAAAGTTTCAACATTTCTATTTAACAAGCTATTGACATTAAAAATGAGTAATGGATAAAATAAAGACATGGAAATGAATATTAAATAAACAAAAAATAAAACAATCACCCAGAGAGCCAAGAGAATCTAGAAATTGCCTAGAAAGGTTGGCTCTCTTTGCTAGGTAGAGAGCTATAGCAGCCAAGGAAACATCATTTAAAATATAAACTCATTTATAAAATCTTATGAAGGAACACTGCAGAAAGTTATGAATAGTATTGCTCTAAGGAAGAATAAGAATCAATGAAGGAAAAACAAGCTTATAATAATTCTGTGAGAGGTCCAGTTAAGTCAAATAGTTTGTGAGCATTTAAAAACGAACCTGAAAGGACAACAAATTGAACAAAAAGGAGAAAGAATAGTCAAGGGATCGCTAACAAACCTGTTTCTACATGAATGACAGAGGAACAATCACATTTAAACTCTAGCATTATAGTCTTCAGCATACTTCATGCAGAAGTAGAAATAGCAAGAAAACAAAAATATTTTGTATTTGAGCAACTATACTAGACCAAATAGATAAAGAAGATTTATGTGCTCAAGGCAACACAATTTTGAGGATGGTGAAAGATGGATTCTAAATATATCTGAAAGAGAAGTAGGCATGATTTGGAAAAAAAAATCATGGGTTTTGTTGTTTCTGGGAAAAAAAGGAAATAAAGAAAATATCAAATTTTTTGCATCTAAAAATTCTTGAGAGTAATGTACATGTAAAATGAGGATATTTTTGATGAGAATGGAGCTTTCACAAAAAATATTATAAAAAAGGCCACATATTTATAGTAACACAAATGACTGAAAGGTCTCAAGATCCCTGTGCTTGCTGTTGATCAAAAATGAGCAAATAGCATTTGACAGAAGAATTATGGAAAAATGGCAGTAATGACTCACAAATACCCTGGCAAAAGCTTTTAAAATGCACAAGGAACAATGATTGAAAAAAACAAAGAGAAAACGTTATAAACTGTTATATATTTGTTCTAGGATTTCACAAAAGACTACCAGCAACTTGTAGAAGTTCAGAACAGAGACATGAAGAAGAAAACAGTGAAGGAGTCAGTCAAAATTTAAGTGAAGCTACAAGAGAATGAGCCAGGTAGATTTATAAGTAATTTCTACCAGACATTCAAAAAACAAATTAATTCTTATTTTACATATAAGTAAGAAAATAAGGGATCTTCCCAAATTCTATGACACAGATGTAGTCTTAAAATTTAAAGCTAAGAGATTAAAACAGAAAAAGAAAATATAGACTACTCTTAATGAACATCACTGGAAAAATATTAAATATTAACAAAGTCTATATTAATATGTTTTAAAAATATACACCAGGTTTGATTTATTACCAGGAATGCAAATGTGTTTCAATTTATGAAAATTATAAACATAACAGACCACATTAATGCTAAAAATAATAAAATAGCTTAATTTTGACAATATAATGTCTATTTCTGTTAAAAATACTAAAAAGTATTAGGATAAATTAGATAAAAAGCAAGTAGAAAAAGTCAAAACAGATTTATATGTAACAGAAAAGGATAAAACACTGGTGTTCATTCTCAGAATTACTATTTAACATGATACTAGAAATTCTAGCTATAACAATAAGACAAGGAAAAGAAATTGAGGAAGCAAAATTAATTAAAGAAGAAACCAATTTGTAACTTTTTGAAACTAATACAATGTTCTCTACAAAGAATCAACCATAAATGGAAAATTAATTTTAAAGCATAATAGCTCACTGGGAAATGAGTGTGGATCACAATGTAGCATTTGTATTCTTTCTGTTGTTGTTTGCTTGCATTTTCATTTTTCTTCCCAGGTTATTTTTACCTTCTTTCTAAATCTGATTTTTCTTGTGCAACAAGATAAATGTATAAATATGTATACACAAATTGTATTTAACATATTTAACATATTCCCATCTAGGGAAGGGGGTGGATTGAAGGAGGGGAAAAGTTGGAATAGAAGTTTTTGCAAGGGTCAATTTTTTTGTTTGTTTTTTTCTATGTGAAAAACTTCTTTATTGATTCATAACCTCATGCAATTAAAGATTGTACATGCATATTAATACAAACATACACCTATGGCACCTATCTGCACTGTTACTATATAAAATAGATCAGAGGAACCTCTGGTGGTTTTCATGCTGCATAATACTTACAGGTTGGTTTTTTTTCACCCTGAATTACATATAGACATACATGCACACACCACACATACATATATGTAGATATTTGGATATATACATGTATATATAGGCATATGTGTAGATACATGGATATATACATGTATATATAGGCATATATGTATATACATATGTGTATATCCAAATGCTGTCTATTGAATTTCATATATACAAATATTCATGTGTGTGTCAATAGATAGTGTAAATGCTTATATATATATATATCTACAAACTGTGTGTGTGTGTGTGTATATATATATATATATATATATATATATATATATATATATATATTTCAACAATTAATGTCAGTCTTGTATGAGTCTTCATGACCCCTTTTGGAGGTTTCTTTTTTTCATTTATCTATTTTTAAAATTAATTTTATAATTATAACTTTTTTTTGACAGTACATATGCATGGGTAATTTTTTACAACATTATCCCTTGCACTCATTTCTGTTCTGAATTTTCCCCTCCTTCCCTCCCACCCCTCCCCTAGATGGCAGGCAGTCCTATACATGTTAAATGTGTTATAGCATATCCTAGATACTATATATGTGTGCAAGGGTCAATGTTGAAAAATTACTCATGCATATGTTTTGTCAATAAAAAGCTATATAATAATAATAATAATAAAGTTTTGAACATGAAAATAAAACATAATAGCTCTAGAAAATTATGGGAAAGAAAATAAATCCATATAAATCAATAACATTTCTGTATCTTACCAATAAAACCCATCAGGAAGGGATGGGAAGAGAAATTCCATTCACATTAATTACAATAGGTAAAATATTGGGGATTCTACCAATACACATCTAGGAACAATTTGAATACAACTATAAAAAGCTTGTTACAGAAATTTAAAAAGGTGTAAATAATTGAAACCATATTAATTACTCATAGGTAAGCCCTACATGTAGAATAAAAATGACAATATTACCAAATTGATTTACTCAATTAATGTTATATCTCTCAAATTACTAAAGGATATTTTTATAGAGCTAGTAAAAAATTCATCTGAAGGAACAAAAAAAGTTAATCAAGAATATTAAGTAGCTAAAAGCTGATAAAGAAGGAAGTCTAGCAGTTTCAGATAAAAAACTATACCATAAAACAATAATAACTGAAATTATTTCGTACTAGTTTAAAAAAGAGACTTATCACCTGGACAAATCAAATAACAATTTACAAAAATATTGGAACACAGTTACATTGTGTTTGCTAAATCTCAAAACTCCTGCTGCCGGAGTTAAGGGGATTCATTATTCAACACAAGTTGCTGGGAAAACTAGAAAGCAGTCAGGTAGAAATTAGGTATAGAATAACACTTCAAGCCATATACTCAGACAAGTTCCAAATAAATATGAAACTTAGAAAGAAAAAGTGAGAACATAAATGAGTTAGAAGAAAACAAAGGCAATACCTTTCACATATGTAGTTAGGGTTCTTGATTAATTTATGACCAAACAAGGGATAGAGAGGATCACAGAAGATAAATTGGACAGTTTTGATTACATAAAAATTTAAAAGTTTTCACACAAACTAATGTATGAAATTATAAGGGAAACAGATAATTGGGGAGAGAAATCTTTGCAACAAGTTTCTCTTATAAAAGTCATATTTAGAATATATAGGGATATATTCAAATTTATGGGAACAAGAGGCATTCCTCAGGAAAGAGGTTGTCAAAGTGTGTGAACAGTATTTTTTGTCCCCTGAGGCAATTGAGGGTCACACAGCTAGGAATTATTAAGTGTCTGAGGACAAATTTGAAGTCAGGTCCTCCTTACTTCAGGGCTGGTTTTCTGTCCACTACACCACCTAGATGTCCCAATAGATAGTTTTCAAAAGAAGAAATTCAAGCTATCAATAAACATAAAAATGCTTAAAAATTGTTAATGTTTAGAAAAATGCAAATTAAAGCAAATCCAAGATTCTATCTCAAACCTATCAGTTTGGGAAAGAAGACAAAAAAAGAAAAATGGTAATTGTTGGGAAGGTCTTTTTTGGAAAAGAGGCACCCTAATGAATAGTTGGTGGAACTATGGATTCTTGATGCAACTATCATGAAAAAACAAATTGGATCTAGTTTAAAAAAATCATTGAATTGTGATACCACTACAATGGTATGTGCACAGATAGGTGCTCTTTTTAAAGAGGCAAAGAACTAAAAACTGAAAGATGAGCATCAATAGAAAACTAGATAAACAATTTATGATATATATATATATATATATATATAAATATAAAGGAATATTATTGTGTCATAAGCAATTAAAAATTGATATGGTATCAGGGAAACTTAGAAAGCGCTGTTTGAACTGATACAGAGTAAAGCAAACCAGGAAAATGATTTCTATAGTGACATTATAAAGAAAAACAAATTTGAAAGATAAAGAAGTCTAAAACAAAACAATAACTAACCAGAGTTTCCAAAGAATTGATAATTATCTATCTCTTGACAGAATACTGATGGACTTAACATGCACACTTAGATAAAATTTTTGGACATGGCTGACTTTTGTTGTGACTATACATATCTGTTATAAGGGTTTTGTTTCTTTCTCATGTGGAAGTTGGGGTGAAGAAAAGGATGGCAAGGATTATGTAGTAAAAATTAAAATTAAAATAAGAAAGAGGATGATTAAATGATCCTCTTTAAAATGCACAGAAAAAGAGGAAGTCTTGAAAGAATTGTGGATAAGTAGAATACTTTTGAAAATTGTAACTGAATTTGTTTTATCTAAAAGTAAAGCAAGCTTTACATAATAGAGATATATAGGATCATGTATAATTCCAATTATTTTATTATAGTATGTATATGGAAATGATCATTTTATTTAAGATATTTGTTAAAGTCAGAACAAAAAAAGTTTGATAGAAAAAATACAGCCTTCAAGGCTCTCTTCTGAAAAAATTATCTCCCATTGGAATAGGACAGAGCTGACATAGGTAGGGGTTATACATCAAATTCAAGATTGACATTTTACAAAAGGGAATTTTAGTTAGTAATTACAGTAGGAGATTCAGAGCAAAAAAGAAAATTCTTCAATAATACAGTATTGATCCAATTAAGAATAGCTTCCATGATTTTTTGATGCCTATTGCTACTCATGCCTTGGCTTTCATATTTTGTCACCAGGAAGTAATGCAAAAAGTAAGTCTTTTTTTTTTTTTTTTTTTTTTTTTTTTTTTTTAGGCTGGGGTTAAGTGACTTGCCCAGGGTCACACAGCTAGGAAGTGTTAAGCGTCTGAGACCAGATCTGAACTCGGGTCCTCCTGAATTCAGGGCTGGTGCTCTGTCCACTGCGCCACCTAGCTGCCCCAAAAAGTAAGTCTTTAATCATCTGAGCCATTTAGAACAGTTTTAATAGTTTTTAAGGAAAAATCACCTGCAGGGCATGGTGGCACAGGCCTATAATCTTTCTTATTGAGAAGGTTGAGACTGATGGATCACTTGAATTTAAAGTACTAAAAAGTGGCAAAAGCAAGTGGGATATCCTCACCAATTTCAGTGCCAATATGGTGCACCCTTGGGATTAGAGGATTGGAAGGAAGGCTCCAGGCTAACTAACAAACTGGACCAGATCAGAAATGGAAATAGAAGAGGAAGAAAAGAAGAAAAAAGAATAAAAAAGGAGAGAGACAGAAACAGGGACACAGAGACACTCATAGGCAGAGACAACAAGAGTCAGAGGAACAGAGAGTAAAAAAAAGACTTTAAGATTTGCTTTCCACACATATATTTGTCAAAATCATAGAAAATTTCCTGATTCAACAGAACTTTCTTCTACAATTGTATGATTATAAATACTTATTGAAGTAAACAACAAAGTATATGCTTGTCAAATAAGTTTGCCAGCGCCATAGAGAATGCAAAATTCAGGTAGAATAGGGATTCCTTATTAAAGTCAGCAAAGTTCACCAAATGTTCCTATTGGTACTTGACATTATGTTTATTGCATTATGCCCCAGAAAACTGTAGAACTTCCTAAAGAAACCTTAATTACTCAAGAGTTTGGCATAATTAATAACTTGGGAAATAACAAGTGTTTAAAGATTAGTCTTTTGTCAAGTATGACATGAAATTCACAGAAATAATTCACTAGTATATATAGTGTATAAATCTATATTTTAGAAAGATGCTACAGGTGCACAGAGAATAGGCTAATAATAATTAATAAAGATATTGTTGGATTGTGTTTGTGAAACTGCTACACAATGATTTCAAGCTTTGCCTTGACAATAAACCCGATCTTTTCAACACTAATTTCCCTCTATAACACCACATGACTGAGAATCAAGGACCTGAGAAATCAGAATTTCAGGATCCCCAAGGGACAGTAGAGAGAGACATAGTGGATTGGAATATTTTACTAATAAAAGATATTATATTACTAATTAAAGATTACAGAGCGATACATATTTTGGAAGAAAAAGACATATATAATCTTGTGCCTCTTTTGAAAGCAACAGATTATAGATAAGATCACCCTTGTGCTTGTCTGGTACTCATGCATTTGCAAGAGAAATACAAGAAGACACATTGGGTGGACTCCTCACAAACAGACATAAAATATGATTTATTCATAGACACGGACAAGAATCGTTTGGAGGAGAAGTACTGCAATCTGCACAAATGGAGGGAAAGATTACCACCCCTTTTGGTTCCTGTTGACAGCTGTTCTTCAATGAAATTCAGTAAAGTAGCTGTGATCTGTGTAAAATCACCTCGTTAAGGATGTAACTGGACACAGTCTCACTGAACTCCTTCCTATAGACTAGAATTTTAGAAAAGATAAGTGACTCAATTACAGTCCCTTCATAAGGGATTGTAGGGAAGGGATGTTGTGGCAGCCTGACAGTGCTTGTGTGGATAAGTGTGTGGAAATCTATGTATAAAGTCAGACTTAACTGCATGGATTTTGGCATAAGGGAGAGACACAATGAATACTTTTGTTTTTTAACTTTTAGCCCAAAGACAAACTATAATGTCCTGATCCCCATTCCTCAGGAGGGAAAGGAGACTTCTGAAGCTAAAAACAATGTGGAGATAGTAGGAAGACCAGATCAGCATGGGAGGATTTTGGAATAAATTAATAATAATATTAATAATAATAATAATATTAATAAAAATAATAAATTAAAACTTTGAAAAATGGAATGGTCCATTTTCAGAGATGGTAAACTATCTGTTCTTGAAATTCTTTAGGTGAAGGCTGGACAGCCATGTGTTGGGGAAGTTATAGAGGGATTTTTTTTATTCAAATGTAGATTGGAAGATGCCTTCTAAGGTCCCTTCCAACTTGAAGGTTCTTTGAGTCTACAATTCTGTGTATTTCTTCCAGTGTCTTGGGATCATTATTCGATTATCATCAGTGATTATTAGAAAGGATTATGGATTTAGAAGTTGTAGATGATAGACCTAAGGTGATGTTGAATTAAAAAATGCCCCAGTTGAGGGTTTTGGAGAAGTGATGTAGATGTCTAGCGTCAGATTTTCTTTTTTCTTGTCTTTGAAGAGTCTAATATTAAGGGGGAAAAAAACATTTAATGGAAATACGGGACAGTAGTTACACTAGATGGGTCTCAATTAAGAATTTTTAAAAATGGGTCACTATCACCAAATACCTCTATCAGACAATTTGATGTTGCTATCAAAGCAAAGACAAGCTTGTTCAGTAGGATCGGTGTCACCTTTTGAGAATGATACTTTTCCTAAAATATGCAAGGGAAAGATATTTCAGCCATGCCTTCATTCTAGTCTTTTCCATGACCCTCCCCAAACCACTATATTTTATTTACTTTTTATTGAATTTTTCTCACAATACTTCTCATTAAATGAATATGTGTGTATACACACATATTCATTTAATTACATATATTTATTAATATTAATTATTAATATATATTAATTATTAATATAATTACATATATTTATATGTAAGTATAACTCTGAACCCCATGTATATCAGTAGAGGACTTCCTGATGCCCTCAAATTATCACCCCTTTCTTGAATTTACTACTGATCAGACTTTGAAATCTAAGAATAACTCTGGATAGCCTTAGTTTTAGCTTTGGATACCTGATTCTTAGCGTGGTTAATTTATTGGCAGGAAAACTGATTGCACCTCATGATGCCTACTGCTTAATGAAAATGCCTTTGAAAATATTGCACAATTAACTTCTTGGTGCTGAGATGAGGGATTTTTGAATATTAAATCCTTGCACATGACACTGAAGCTCTTCCTTCAAGGTAGAAAGAAGTCTAGTGGCCAAGGTTTAATGTTAAACTTATAAGTAACAGGAATTAGTGCTCACTTTAATGTGTTATAGGTCACAGACTGACTTAAAGTGTATTAAATCAATGTTTCACTGGTATTTGAAGAAAAGAGTAATTGCCAACATTCTTTTCAAATTGTAATATTACAAAGCTAACTTGTTCTTTTAAAAACAAAACAAAAAAGATTTATTTGCTCATTGTAAAAGCCATTCTCTACAATTGAATCATACTGTAGTTATTCAGTTGTAAAATTGAATAGAATTCTAAAGGGTAAAGAGAAAAATTTCCCTCTTTTTCCAAGCTGTGAAAAATTTAGAAAAATAAATAACAAACAAAAACATCCCCTTGGAATTGACATTCCTTTTAATTATGTATTCACATCCTTTTAATAGTTTGATATAGAGTATCCATTTCTTCTTTTAATAGAGATGTTTGTGGGAACATCAAGTCCAAATCAAGTGTACTCCTGGCACAGGGTCTCCCACTGATAATTCCTCATGAGCACAGTAAAGATTTTCACTAGATTGACTATAGATTGGGCTTAATTCTAGGGAATTCCAAAGTTGAAAGCTGCTTTTCTCCAGCTTCCCTTTCTTCTCTTACAAATGAAGCTAATCACCAAATTAGGTGGTATTTCATACATTATTTATGCCCACTGCCATGTCATGAGAAAACAGTAACATGTCTTGTTCTGGCTTTCTAAATCTATAGGAATTTTTTTTTAATTCAGAAAAAATTTACTATGGAAATCCAGAAGGCTTTCATTAACTGCAGCCATTTTAGCTATCATCTGAGGCCCTTAGGCCTGAGGCACATTACTAGGATAGAGAGTAGATATTTCTTCCTGCTGCCTTGGACAGGTGTTCACAGGCAAAAATGAAGCTGAAAAGTGAATTAATCATTTGATTTATTCTTTCTCAATTCCCCATTCTGGCTTGAACTTCTCTGAAAAATCTACATTTCATTTTGGAATACGAAGCTTCCTCTACTGTGTATCTAACTAAGGCAATGTTTCCTTTCCTTCAGTGGGATTCTAAGAACAAGCTTGGGAAATTCTTTCTTTTGTTTAAGATTCAGTCATAAGACTCTAACTCATCCTTCTCTAATAGTTCCAACTATGGAGATGAGAAAACCATTCCTTCAATTTCCTAAGTAAAAGGAAGCTTAAAGGCTGAAATGAATCCCTTAAGAATCAAGAGTCCAGATGGGAACTGAGGAATAATTTAGCATAGAGAATGATGTATAATGTCTGGGAAATGCTTTATCTTCCCTCCCTTGCCCTTCATATCTCTCTTTATTTCTGCTGATATAGAGAAACTGGGCCTTTTTCCAAGGAGTTGGATCTACAATGAATGTTTTCTGGATTTCCAGACACCAGGAGGTGACAGAGTCACAAAGAATAGAATTGTAAACATTTTTCTTTCCTTCAAACATTTTTTTTGGAAGAGTTAATCTCAACTCTTATAAGAACATATGACTTTTGATTACAAATATTTCTTATGGGATATTTTTCTCTTTTATTATAAAAAGTGCCTGGCACATTGTGATTAATAAATGTTTCTTGATTGTATGCTTAGCGGCAGCTTCAGTCAATCAACCAATATTTATTAATCATCTATTATGTAACAGGCACTGTGCTAAAAACACTGGGGATACAAAAACAGGCAAAAATAGTCCTTATTCTCAAGGAGCTTACAAAATAACAAGGAAACAATATGCAAACAAATATATAGCAAACTATATACAGGATAAACAGGAAATAATTAACAGAGGGAAGATACTTAGAGTCAGAAGGAGGCTTTCAATAAAAGATATAGAATTCCAGTTGGGATTTTAAAAAAGTCAGTGTCAGTAGTTGGAGAAGAAGAGAAAATGTCCAGGTATGGAGTATGACTAGAAAGGTATGTGCAAAGTAAGAAATTGTTTCTTGCTTGTGGAACAGCAGGAGGCCGTCACTGGATCAAAGAGTACAAAGAATAAGACAAAGTTCCTTGTTTAAAAATAGTGAGATAATTTGGTCTAGATGACTTCCGAGATCCCTTTCCAGAATTATAGCTTTATAGTTTGATTCATTATCTTAATATAAATAAAAGAAGTTAAGTATTATGGTGTGGATTCCTTCGGAGCTGGCCTTGGAGTCAGGAAGACCAGTGTTTAAGTCCTACTTCTGACACCCATTGTCTGCTTGACCTTGAACAAGTCAATTAGTACCCCAGGTAACTTTAAGACTAAACTGCAGAATTGTTGAGGATCTACATTAGTACAGGAAGTTTCCCTACTGGAAGCACTCTACAACTTTAAAATCAATGATCCAGAAAAAAAAATTGGAAAAAACAAACATTTTAATATAACAAAGGTCTTGCTGCTCCTTAAGATAGCATCATGGTGAGAAAGAACACTTCCAATCTTTAATTGGCAATCAAATAAACATTGCCTTTTTTGAAAGTTCTAGTTCTGACTCGAGGCTGGCTTACTTTGTGCACGACAGGAAATTTAATTTCCATACTCATCTGGCCCTTGACTCCCTTTCATCAGAGACTGAAAGTTATGCCAAATGCAACTAAGCAACAGAGATGATTTACGAACCCGGCTGCTTTTGTGCCGCCTATGCCTGCTGACGGCCTCAACTAAGCTTCTTTGATGGATCATTTTCAAGCTTGATCAAAACTTGATAGGCAATTATACATTTGTTTAGAGGGACTGATATGGTTGTCATCGACCTTTCTCTGGCACCGGCTTCTGAACAAATGAGGACCAGGAAGATTTGTTAAGAGCTCATGCAATTCAAAATTAAGCAAAAGAAAAGTGGGTTATTTCATTTCATGATGCACATACCATGCATAGTTATGCAGGTGTTCTTCAAGCAGCAAGTTAGAGGAAAGATTGGTACAGCTGCTGCTGTGAGTCCCCTAGAGAAGTATAATGTCAAAGTCAGTGAAAACATGCAATGATTTGAGCACATGCACAAAACTCAAGGAGATTTGAATGTGATACACAAAGTTGAAAGGGCAGGAGGAACATGCTTCACACTGTAAAGAGGAGATTTTTATTATTTGCTACCAAGGGACACAAACCTAGAAGTTATTAGGATAAATATAATTTTAAAATGACTTAAGTTTTGATATAATATTTAGATAAAGGCCAAAGTCTGTTTGAGACTATTTCAAGGAATGTGTTATTATTAATCCAAGAAAAATTCCATTACTATGACAATACCACATGATGTACTAATGTTCACCTTAAGAGACCATCCAGGCTACAGCCAATGGATTATTTAGAATAACAGTTAATGTAGTTCAATTCATTACTAACAAATTTAGTAATCCTTTGGCTTAAACAATAATTTGGAAAGCCAACATTCAGTTATTCAGGATCTGATTATTCAATTAGAGATTTATTTAGATCATTTGATTACCTACTTCTTCCTTGTATCTCCCCTTTGGTGCCCCTGTTACCTTTAGACTTAGGACACTTCAGTTCTCATTAGCACTCCCACCAAATTGATCAAGGATAAGACAGAAGGTAAAATACTAACTAGTGGATTGATTTCATACCACATGAAGTACAACTCTGGTGAATGTGGGCAGCATAAGTTTCTGTACCAGAATCTCAAATTAAGTCTGGCTGATTTCAGCTGTATGTGCTCTCTAGACTTTCTGTTATTACAAATTGGTTGTTTTGCTTGAATTTCATTTTAGCTTTTTGTCCCTCTTCAGGGGAAATACACAGCGGGTTGGGAGAATGTTTTCTAACAGAATGTTCAAGATCTCAAACTTTTATTTCTCTGTAGTCTCTTCTGCAACAAAACATGTATAATAAGAATCTATTCTCACACAATAATGTATCCCAAAAGCCTTAGTGCAATTTAAAGCCCTAACTTATTAGGTTTAAATTGCTTAGAACTGAGATAAAACTTTTAGGATACTCTGTGCTAAAACATATTTGTTTTTAACATAATCTCTAAAATTCAGGTTGGAGATCATTACTGCAATGCCATATTAATTCAGGCACTTTAGGAATATATACATTTATGTATATATACACACATATCTATATAACAATACATATAAAATAAATAATATGATAAAATATAGTATTCATAATTGTATATTTATTAATACATATTGAATATATTAATGAGGGAGTATATCTATATATTTATTTCCTCAAAAGTTATACCTAAGTTTGGTAGACTATTCCTTAAAAATAGATTTCTACTTGTGTTCTCATTGTTTGGACTTAAGAATCAATTGGTCATATAAGGGAGCAATTGGTATCAAGAAGATAGCTTTCATGGATAGGCAATTTAGATTATAAGCTCCATGAACTTAAGAAATGTCATTATCTAAGTTTGGTATCTTTTCCAGCAGCTATCACTGCTGCTCTGCACTCAAAAAGCTTTGAATAAATGTTTGTGGAAATAAATTGAATGTGTGACATTTTAGGGAAGAAAACTCATAACTTCCCTGGAATCAAGCCATTTCACTAGACTGGAGAATCTGAATCTGATTTCTGATGAATTTACTTGCTCTTTCAGAATATTTGCTAAAAAAGACATAAAAACTTATAAAAACAAACCATGAATTCAGTGTTATGTTTTTCTCTACTTATGTTCTGATCAAATTCTTTAAAGATTCCCTTAATGTGACAC
The DNA here is from genome assembly GCF_048593235.1 of Sminthopsis crassicaudata. Classification (NCBI taxonomy): domain Eukaryota; kingdom Metazoa; phylum Chordata; class Mammalia; order Dasyuromorphia; family Dasyuridae; genus Sminthopsis; species Sminthopsis crassicaudata. The sequence continues at coordinate 499,918,285 of NC_133617.1, forward strand.
AGGACAAAAATCTGCTGCATGCTGAATAAGAAACAAGACATTAATTAGTAAAAGAGATTTTCCATATAACACTCACTGCCTTATTCTTTCCTTTGCTAGCAGAGCTCACTGAATTTCCCTTGGCGTCTGCAGCTTTCCTTCCTAGTGAGGTAAAGGGTAGTGTTGATGAGGTCTTGGTCTGGTTTACTGTCTGATAGTTATTGTTATTGTTCTGGTTGCCACTTAGTGTCTCCATTATGGACCTGAAAGTTCCAAAAGGTCTTTTCAGTTGGTCACCTGTCTCATTGTTTGGGGGAAGTCGCTGAAGGACCTTACCCCGCTCTTTGTCCTTTTCCCCATTAGGTTCAAGCTCAGTTTGCTCCACCTGCACCACTGGCTCCTCAAAGGTTACTCGAAGTTTCAAGTTTTGGGAAGTTCGGCGCTTGGAAGATGGAGACTTGAGGGCACTTTTGGGGCTAGTAGCAATCTTTTGAGCAGTAGTACTGTCAGGAGTAGAGTGTGTGATGTCCCCAGGTGACTGGCCCTGAGATGTACTCCCAGATGTTGCATATTGGGTTTCTAAGTCCAGATCACTACTTTCTGAAGTAGGGGATGGGCTATGGCCATCCACAGACTTAGAGGCCCTGATGCTAAAAGGAAACCTGCGCCCTGTGGCCAAGGTATGTTTTTTAATCATCAGGTGTAGACTTTCAGCACTTTCCACACTTTCTACAATGGGCTGGGGCCTTGGTTTATCAGTCCTTCGCACAGGAGTATTTTTGAGGTCCTCTGAATTTGAATCTGTATCAGACTCGCTCAGTGACCTCTGCATCAGTTGTCTCAATCGGGCAAGTTTCAGCTCTCTCTTCTCTGGTGGAATCTTTTTCATATTCCTTGAGGAAGTCTGAGCATCCTGGAATTCCAAGGATAGCTTTTCCTGGGTACAGACATTCTCTGAAATTTCTTTCCCCAGTAACTGACGAAGGATTTTATCTGAGTCTTCATCTTTTGCCCTGAATTTGGTACGGTTGGAGGCTGATATGCTTCCAAGAACCTGAATCCCATCTTGAATGCTTGGCTTATTTTTTGTTATGCACAATTCATCTGCATCAGTTGACTTCCACTGGGATTTTCCAGAAGCTGGTGAAGATGGTGAACTAAAAAGAAAGGCAAAAGAAAAAAGAGGTGTGATATTTTGCTTATAAATCACAATGATTCATGTTTAGGACATCTAGTAGTAAAGTAATGAAAATTACTTTAAAATATGTGGTCAAAATATCATAATACTAGTTATTCATTTGACCCTTCAGCATAAAAAATGAAACAAAATAAAAAATATTGTTTTCTGCAACCTGCAAGAAATATTATTTCTCTTTTGTATTTTTGTTCAATTGTTTTTAATTTGTTTTATTTGTAATTGCAATTGCAATTGTATTATAATAAAAATTATAAACAAATACAATTTGTTTAATTGTCTTTAATAATTGATCACTGAGTTAAGACCAAAGTTTTTTCCCTTTTCTATTTCCTCATCTAGAAATCAATCAGAGGATGAAATCTTGGGCAGGATTTTTCTAACCAGGAAAGTTAAGATCTAATTAGTCAATAAAGAAATCCCAAGTTTAGGGAAATGGATAGATTTCTGCCCATTGCATTTACTCTGGGAAAATGCAGATTCTATCTTTTATAGACCAGTGTTATGGATATTGATAAGTCTCTATAACCAAGATTAGGTGCTCAGTGTTATTCACCTCAAAATCTTTGGTGGAATAAGCTCACCTCTCATTATTATATTCATTCTTTTATTACTTGTTAACCAGTCAGAGTTGATTTATCTTCAGGTGCACCCCCTTTTCAAAATAACTTTATGAATACAGAAGGTTCAATAGATTCAGTCTCTTTGCTTATGGAGGGGAACAATCAGCCAATTTTGTTGACTGTTTTCTCCACAAAGATAATAAAATTAATTATATTTTACTCAGAAACTGTCTTTTGGAAATTTTCAATCATCACAAACTTAAGACTGAAATGATATAGTACAAACTTTGGAGTTTTTATTGACTTTTAAAAATGGTAACTAGAGAGACTGATAGCTTCAAAGACTGTTTCCTTTCTTCTTTCCAAGAATATTTAATTGCCCTGGTAATTTTTTAAAAAGTAAAGAACAAAAAAGAGAATAGGGATTTTAAATAAAATGTCTGTAAGGCTTTGAGGCAACTAAGTGGCACAGTAGACAGAATGCTGGACCCCAAATCAGGAAGACTCATCTTCCTGAGACTAAATATAGCCTCAGATACTGTCTTGACTCTAAGCAAGCCAATTATTTTACCTTAGTTTGATATGTGTAAAATGAGCTAGAGAAAGAAATGGCAAACACTCAAGTATCTTTTCTGAGAAAACCCCAACTAGGGTTATGAAGAGTCCTACAGGACTTCTTCTTGTGAACAACACAAAACAACAGAATTCCAAACACCAACATTTTTTGCTATTACCTGGGGGAAGAAAGGAGGGACTTGCCCTCAGATCTCTGTGCTTCTAAAAGCTGCTGGAGCTGATTCTGTAATGTGACACGTTCCACTGTCTGCCTGAAATTTAAAAAAAATAATATTTAAACTTTTTTTTAATTGATATTATCTCATATAGAGGAAAATATTATGCTAAATCATATCATTCCTTTACAAAAGGGATAACAGAAACTTCCTTTAAATTAAGAGATACAAAACAGCCACTGGTTGTAAAAAGTCAAACCAATCTGTGAACAGTTTTCTTACATCATATTAACTATCATAAAATATAGTGTTTGAATTAAATGAACTAGACTGAATGTTGTTGAGCAGGAAGAGTCAGAGGCTACTGATAAATCAGTACTGAAAAAAATGGAATCAAGCAGGACCTGAGTTCAAATCCAGGCACAGATACTTACTAGCTGTGTGATGCTGGGCAAGTCATTTAAACTCAATTGCTTCCTTTCCCTCCCAAAAGAAGTGAAAATAGTCCAAATGATGCAAAGTAAGTGGCAAAAAAGTCATACCAAGTAATGATTATTATTTTAGGTGTATTCTGAAGCTACTTATAGAGTCCAATGGGAATGGATTCAAAATCACCAACCACATGTGGCAAAGGGTTAACTCATAGGTACTGGTTTCTATATCTGGTTTCTTTTTTTTTTTCTTTGGTAGGATATTTATGAAGTTACTCCTCGATATGTAGTAGTTTTTTGCTGTCTTATTGTTTTTTATTTTTTAAATATAGTTGCTATAAAAGGTAGGTTAGAGACCATTACTACAATTCCACGTACAGAGTCACTTTAGACATTTTTTCCTTGAGTTAGCATGGTTTTGCCACTCACAGTTAAGTCTTGAATTTGTTTTTCTTTAATGTGTCCAATGTGCTCTCAACTCCCAATGCAGATACTGTCACCGATGTTTGTTGTTCCAGAAACATTGCTAGGATACTGCTGAAAAGTATAAATCATACAGCCCTCTGACAGTCACAAAATCTTCCTCTCATTAAGGATGGGTAGAGAGATGATGGAGGATCTCTATCCATCTTTCCAGAAATTCTATCTGAGGGGTTTAGCTATACTCCTCTCTACACTGCAAGAGACTCCTAAGCTTGGAGGTCTTGAACAGGCTTTCTGTTTTATATAAAACCCACAGAAGACAAAGATGTTTCTTCAGATAATGTACATACAATTTCTGTGTAGAATCACTTCATTTCCTCCAGTGTATCTTTTTCAATCAAATCTAGTGTAAATATATTTTATTTAAATACGTTTACTCTGGGGTGAAGGATAGTCACTAGAGACATCTAGGTCTTGTTCATACCTAGTGGATATTTCTGCTTGATTTAATTGAGAAATAAGTGATCCTCATTCTTATACTATAACACAATAGGTGCTCCATTTTGGAAATGAGAAAACCAGCTCAAAGAGGGTCAATGTATCATAAGGGGGAAGAGAACATAAATTCAAATTCCCTTTGTCCAAAATGAGGGGTTTGAACTAGATGATCCCTACGGTCTTTTCTGGTGTTAAATTTGTCTGTGACTTTCTGAAGGTTAGTAAATAATACCAGGGCATGAGTCCAAACCTACTAATTCAAATCCAGTGGTTTTCCTACACCACTTCTCTATAACACGAATGCCTTCCCTGGGGAAGAATTTTTTTTTCTCACTTTCCTAGTGGCTAATTTTAGACTCTGTCTTTTTGGAGATCATTTTTCTCTCTGTTATAAAGCCAATTTATGTGAACATCAATTAATAGTTACCCAAGGCTAGTGCCATGAAAGCTAATTTAACAATCACAACTCCACAGCAATATTCTTCTCTGGAGGTAGGTGAGCCTGAGTTTATCTCAGTAATGAAGGATTAAGTAAAAAGTATGGGTTTATTCTCATTTTCTCTCATTTATTCTGTCAAGTCCATCTGCAGCTGAAGTTGACCAAAGGTGAAAACCTAATTGGTTACAGAAAGGACTGAAGGTCAGAGAAAACATTAAAGGATAATGCTTTCTCTCCAAATCCTTTCAGTATTGCTGAGTGGTGATAGACAAGAGGCTTGCTAGGAAGAATTTGTAATGAGTGGGTGATACAGAGAGCTTTAGATCTGCTTTCAAAGGGTTTATTAGGTAGCTCTTGGGAGGTTGTGATTTTGAAAGAAATAGTCAGAGATAATTGTGTTGAGTAGTAACATGGCATCTAAAGAGACTGCTTAAACCTTAGGAAGGAATGATAATCTTTATTCAATTTTCCCCTCTAAAAAAGAACATTTAAAAAGAACTAATCTAGTTAATTACAAATGGAGAAAAAACAAAGATGGAAAAAACACTATGCTAATGCATCAAGATTTTGGCAAAACTGAAGAATACCATTTCAATCTATTGCTTCCATTCATTTTTAATTCTTGCCCCCCACATCTTGTCCCTCCATCCCCATTCTGGTAAATCTAATCTTTAATGCCTCAAGGCTACTCAGACTCTACAGGATATAAATATTTGGTAGTTTCATTCTAATATCTACCCTACTAAAGGAGGTCAGTATGTACTTCCAAATACAACTCTACTTTCTTTATCTATATAACACTATTCCCAAGCCCACACAGATATTCCCTATCTTTTCATTCCTGTATCTCTTTTATCTTAACCACTTCTTGCTAGGTCCAGTTTCCTCACAAATTTCCTTCCCAAGTAGTTATCCTTAAATTTAAGTTTCCCTATGAATTGCTAAAGAGTATAATAAGATAATATTATTTATCTTATTGCCTACTATGATATATTGCACATTGAAAACTTGGTATGTATCAAGCTGAACCTGGTCCACTTAATCCTGTGTCAAAATTGAGAGTCCCCATGCTCCATAGGGATCTTGATCCTAATCCTTTCATGTATTAAAATCTTCTCTGTGAACAAGAGGTCCCTGGTCTATCCTCAAACTGATTTATGAGTTGTGTGCCTTAAATAGGCTTAGATGAATGGGGGATGGACAGCTAGTAGAAAAATAATAGCCACATAGGTACTTTCTCTTGTCTCTAGTCCCTTCCCCTTGTTTGGACTTCCATCAACCCTTTTAATAGGAAAAGTAGTAGTCCTACCTTTCCCTTGATACCTCCCCCCAACTCCATCTCCATGCGAGGTTATTTATGGGGTCTAAGGGAGCTAATGGAAAGAGATAGCCAACTTCAGCACTCATGCAAAAGATCAAAAAAAAATAAGGCCATAGGGACTAAAGCTATGCCCATTAAACCGAACCCTTTAAGTCACTTCAGATTTCCCCAACCTGACTACAGCATACTGTAATAAAACAATTCATCTAGAGAAGGCCCTGGGGTCAACATAGAGACTTTATTATTGATTAATCATAGCATTGGCTACATTCACTTAAATACTTTTTATTAAGCTGTGCTCACCAACAAGATCTGAGGGGAATTAAAGGACTGCAGAACATTAGTGTGCATATATATTTTATGGCCATTGATAAAAGCTTGTAACCAAATTGCTGAACTTGGGCCATTTGAAAAAAAAAAAAAAGCTTAAGGCATCCCTGAATTCTTTAGTAGGTGATTTCTATGTGTCATGTACTTTGAGGATCAGTCTAAAGGAGACATTAAAGAAAATTTTCTAAAATTCTAAAGCTTATTTTTCTTCCCTATCTTACTAAAAGGAAGGGATAAATTATTTTATGCATTTGCCAAGTGGACTTATGCATGAAATTCTAAAAAGCACAATCACTAGTCCAATGTTCTATTCTGATTCAACTCCTATTTGTCTGAGTATTCCTTTTTTTTTTTTTTGAGAGTTTATAATCTGTCTTTCTGACTTCTAAGTGTAATTATTCCCAGAGTTCTGTCCCTGTCCCTCATTATATACTTTTATTTTTGGTGATATATAACCATTCTCATAGCTTTAATTCTCATTGCTATTCAAATGGCTCCCAGAATTTCTCATTTCCCAGTTCTAAAAGTTTATATTCAGTCATGAATTATTATTCAAGTAATTAATTCAATTAATGTTAAGTAGGGAAAGCTCTTTGTATTCTTGTATGTATATATATATATATATGTATAATTTATTAGATTATCTAGTTCACCTAGCTAAAATTAGCTTAATTAAATATTAAATGATAATTTGTATTTTTTTCCTCATTTGAATTTATTCACTCAATTAAAGAAGAATAAAGATATTTTTGGTAGTGTGATATTTTTGATTTGTAGTATAAGAAACTGATAAGTTCTAGAAAGCTGTTTGAAGCACACAGAGGTTGTGACTGATATGCCAAAAGTTACACAGCTATTTTGAAGTTAGTTCTTCCTGATTTCAAGCATAGCATTCTCTCCTTTATATTACTGCTTTAAAATTATTACATATATTCCTATAGATTTGGGATGTAAAATGCCATTTGTATCCAGAGAGAGAATTGTGGAGACTGAATGTGGATCAAAGCATAGTATTTTCACCATTTTTTTTGCTTAATTTTTTCCTCATGTTTTTTCTCTGAGGGTCTGATTTTTCTTCTACAACTTGACAAATATGAAAATATATTTAAACAGATTGCCCATATTTAACTTATATAAGATTGTTTGTTATGTTGAGTAGGGGGGAGATAAAAGAATGAGAAACAAAAATTTAGAATACAAAATCTTACAAAAATGAATGTTGAAAACTATCTTTACACATATTTGGAAAAAATAAAATAATATTAAGAAAAAAAGCTGAAGTTGTATGCTTCCATAATTTTAAGTAAATATTCTTAATTGTGGCCAGAAAATCAGTATGCATTTAAACTCACCCCATCAATGTAAAAAAAAAAAGACTAATGGATAAAGAGAATGGAAAATTTTTCTTTCAGTTTAGTTTTGTAATCTCACCAGAATAATTTGTATATTACAAAGTTGTTTCTCTGAATTTTTAAAGATTTGAACACAAACAATTAAGGCACTAGCAGCCCTTTATTTGCCTATGTAAGATGTGATAAAGCAGAAAGAAAGCTTGGAATCAGTAAACCTTGGCAAGTCACAGACATTTTTTGGCCTCAGGTTCAACTTTTTAAAAATTGCAGAAAAACTTTTAGCTGATATTTATGCGGTGATTTTCTTCACCAAGTAGCTCCGCATGTAAGTGAAATCACACACCTCGTCCCTTATTCCTTAGAATAAACCACACAAAAACAAAATAGATGATAGAAATTAGCCATATGACCTGTAAAAGGAAAAGGCACTTCATTGACTCTTCAGATTTGTGGGCAAATCAGAAAAATCTATTTTTTTTTTCTACTGAAAAGAAAATAAAACTCACTCCTTCAGTTGCTTGGTTAGCTTCACAACCTGAGATGCTAGAGACATACATGTCTCTACCACCACTAGGTAACGGGAACACATGGTATGCCCATGTCGCTCAGCACTCTGGGAGGGTTTCTCTCCTGCATGATTCTGCATGGTAACATTTGCTCCATATTCAACCAAAGTCTGCCAAAAAAAAATTCAGAGAAATTTATTTGGAAAAGAACTGTCAAAACTTTGTTTGTTTGTTTGTTATCCTCACAATTGTCATTTGTCAAGAACTACCAACATCTGACATTGGTATGGTATTGCCCTAGTTCATTTAAGGACCCCTAAATATGTTGTGGTTTGTCATTTGTCAAATAAAACTTCTGGTCATTAAATTCTCAGTGTGCTGAAAATCAAAGCTGATTAAGGGAAAATATTTTCTCTCTCAAAGGTTAAGATTATCCACAATGCAAAGGTGAACTCAGCATTTGTCATTTACCCCAGAGGAGTATTGAACAAATGAGCAATGGTGAGCATAATTCCTTGCTCATTCTAACTTCAACATTTTTCATTCTAGCACTCTCTTTCTCGTGGCTTTCCTATTTTCTTGTTCATGTCTTTTTTCTTTTGCCACTTTGTCCCTGCCCTCTTTTTCTCTCCTACCATATGGAAACCCCCTCAGACTCTGATTAGCGCTATATTTCATGATTTGAGAACTAGCTATTAAACAATCTAACTTAATTAAAATGAATTAAACAATCAAGAAGAGAAATACTTTCTCTTTAGTGATGAATAATCTTAAATTTATGTAAGAGCCTAAAAACTGTATTTACCAGGTAAAATCAATTTATTCCCTCTATTTCATTTTTTATATTTTTAAGGACTATAGGAAGTATACCTATAACAGTGTACAATTTTTTTGAAGGGCTGATGTAGTATTTGATTCTTTTGCAGCTCTACACCCATTTATCCTTCATATCCAATCAGCTGACAAAGTATAATTAATTCTACATCCACCACCTGTCTTATCCTCCTTTCTATGCACATCATAACAATTATAGTTTAAGCCTTCATTATCTCTAGCCTTTACTACAATAGCTTCAGATTTGGATCTTATGAATCCAGTCTCTTCTTTCTCTAATGCATCTTCCACCCAGTGAATATGTTGATATTCCTAAAGCACAAATCTGACCATTTTATTCCTGTGATTACAAAGCTTCAGTGGTTCCTTATTGCCTCTAGGATAAAATGTACATTTCTTTGGCATTTAATCTTCTCACATTCTGGCTCCTATCTACCTTTGGGAGATAATTATATGTTATTCTTCCTATCTTTTCACTAAATTGGTCCACCTCTTTTTCCTCCCACATGACATTACAGCTTCCTACTCTGTGCCTTTGCACAAATTCTATACCATGTTTGTAGTACCCTTTCTCCCTTTCATCTCTTGAAATTCTTATCTCCCTATAAGGTTTATTGCCAGATAGTTTAAAGCCTATCTCCCTCATTAGGCTTTTCCTGATGGTCATGATTGTTAATAATTTCCTGCCTTTCCCCCAAATAACCATGTATTTATCTTGTATACATATTATATTTACTTATTTGTATACATATTACATTTACTTCTCTATGACCATGTTGCACTATGTCCATTTTCTAGTCCCTTCAGCATTTCAGTTCAGGATTGTACTAACTTTGTCTTTGTGCTACCCCGACCCTACCCCTCTATGACAGGCACCATAAGCACTTAATACTTGCTTCTTGATTAATGAATCTTCAACTTTGAGGCTAAATTAATTTTTTCCTTTCCTACTTCTCTCTTCTATATTCTCCCTAATTTCTTGACATTTTTAAAATATAGTATCCCAAAATAAAAACAGTAGATAATAGGAACTATAATAATAAGATGACTGAAATGTTTGCATATTTTATTCCTGATATGATTCAGTTTCAGGCTAGCTTTAGTCATACTTAAATATAGTCTATTAGGTCTCTTAGATTACCCTTTACTTTATATCTTGCTTGGTCATTCATATGTTGTGCTGTTTTGTCTTTTTCACTTGTGTCTGACACTTTGTGACCCCCTTTATGGATTTTTGGGCAAAATATTTGAGTGGTTTGTCATTTCTTCTCTAGCTAATTTTTCAGATGAGCAAACGGAGGTAAATAGAGATAAGTGACTTGCCCAGGCTCACAGAGCTAGTAAGTGTCTAAAGCCAGATTTGAATTCATGAATGAGTCTTTCTGATTCCAGGTTTGGCCCTCTACCTGCTATGCCATCCAGATGCCCTAATCATTTACTATCTTAAATAATATCACAAGAATATCTGTTTTTTCTTCTCTAAGTATAATTCTTCTCCATTACTTCATTTTCCCCCTACTAAATGTTGTTATATTTATCATACAGAATGAATGTTATTATTCATTATAAAGCAAATATCCTATTATCCACATAACTTGGTATGCATACACCATTATATATATGCATATATATATATATAAAGTTTAATACAATCATTTATACACATATATCATACCACATGTGTAGATTTGAAGCTATTTGGATCATTGTCTACTGTAATGTTCATTAGAGAACATTAATTTAATTCAGATATTCTCCCCTCATTTTAATATTACTTATTTGCTTCTTATTATCAACAATTCTTATTATAAACAATTACTTATTTGCTTCTTATTATCACTTTTGTTATATTAATATATTTCTCTCCCTCTAAGGAAGCCTGGTGCTAATGAAGTGGGAATTTGTCCTACCTGTATGCATCCTAGATATCCATGCTGTGATGTTACATGAACTGCACTGTTACCATCTTGGTCAACTTCATCCAAAGAGATCCCTTGTTCTTGCATAAACTGAAGAAGCCAGAGAAGGATTTTTTCCTACAAAATAACAAATCACATGTAAAAAAAATAAGTAGAAATAATGAAAAAGAAAAATAAAAATCCATGTAGAGAAGCTTAGAAAGAAACAAGTTTTGTGTCATAAAAGAATCTTATCAGATTGGAATTGCAAATTGGAAAAACATTTGTTGAAGAGATTAAAGAAGTCTATATCCTTGTTTGAAGAAGAAACTTAGAAAAATACCCAACTTAAAACCTGAGAAGAAACTTTAGTGCTAAGAAGGGATCTCAGAATTTGTCTTTTTTAATCTCCTTATTTTACAGATGAAGAAACAAATGGAAGCCCCCAAAATAGGATAAGTTGCCCAATGTCACATAGTTGGTAATAGGAAAGCTAGATTAGAATTTAGGGCTCCTTGTTCATAGTAATTTGTTTTCCAACTACTCCCAAAGAATCTTTAGAATTTTCTGAGATTGCTCACATTTTGTGAAATATTAAATAGCAAATACTATTTTGATGAGTGCCATTTATATTTATACTTAAAATCCATTTCTTCCCCCTGTCAATAGGAACATTAGAAAAGGTAATACCATCATGTCCTGGAGAAATAGGTTATATAAGAAATCACTAGAGATATCAAATTAGAATCCTTAGGGATTTCCCTAGACTGAATGCTAGTGTTATTTTAACTTTTTTTTTCCCCTTTCCATCACGAAGTAGGGTAAACCAAAGCTGTGAATTCCGACCTCCACAGGCCAAGAGACAAGTAAGAAGACTTTGCTACAACCCATTTCTGTGGTATTTTCTTGTTATATTTGGCTCTAGGAAAAAGTAGGGAAATGAAAATGTATTACATTGGTTTAAAATAGAAAAATTAAATATAAAGTTTAAATAAATATAAAAGGGGTAAAAACAACAGTCCACATTTGAGTAGGTGGAGTTTGACATTTAGAAGATTGTACATTTGAAACAACCTTGAACTTCTTTTTAACTTTGGGTTCTTCTCCCTCTCCTCTCCCCACCCCCATTATTTGTTCTTAATGGTCATGAACTTTTATATTTTTCTGGATTAAATTTGTCTTCACCTTCAGAACATGCCAACTAATCTGCTAAAAGAATGTTGGATGAAAATAACAAACTGCTTTAAAGTCATTTATGCAGAGGAACAGGTCAGTGTTTGAAACATCAAAAATGGACTGAACATTTTTGCACTGGAGTTTTTCCAAATGAGCAAGTGGGAAGTGAGGTCCCCTGCTGAGAAAGACAATCATAATGAGTTCAACAGTACTGAAACCTGCTAAGAATGTACATAAGGAGAGTTTAATATTGGTAAGCCAAAAAAGACAGAAAATGCTACTGTCCTCTTGGTACCCTACAGAAATCAGGTGGAGGTGAGGCAAGACTGGTGAGAGACTGGGCTTCAAGAAGGATTAGAAAATGGATCATAAGCTTAAGCCCTCCTTTCTTCAGGGGGAGGGCAGAAATATTTTATTTTAGTCTGCATCAGGTGAGAGCTAACCAACATGCATAGATAGGGAGATAACTTTTCCTAAGGTATCTTTATTGATGACTTCTTTTTCTTTTTGGGGGAATACTTTGGTTGATAGTATTTTACATAATGTGATTATCAGCTTATGGAAAGTAAGAATCACATCATCTTTGAATTGAAATTAACTCAATAATGATTGGATCCACCCCAAATTTAAACACCCCAATACTCCATTATAGCATCTTTACTGTCATCATCACTAACATTTATATGAATGCTTTAGAGTTTGAAAAGTACTTCATATATTTTGTAATTTTAACTTCACAGAGAATGGAGTGGGATATTATTATCTTTATAATTCATAATCTGCTTAAGTATCCCATTTCACTTTTGGACTTACAGTTCATGTCTAACTTTTAGGAAGCTTTTCATCATACCAAACTCAAATTCATCTTAGTTTTGGCCTCTAAAAAACATAAGAGGTGGGATGCTTCTTTCACATGAATCCTTTAAATAAATACTTGAAGACAATTACCTTTTCTCTTCTAAGTCTTCTCTTCTCCAGGCTAAAGATATCACATTTTTTCAACCTATGCCTTCCTTTCATTTTTGTTTCTTTTTTTGGGGACGCATTCTGCATATCAAACTCTAGTATCTGCAGATTCTGAACAGAAGAACTGAACATGATACTGTAGAAGTAGTTTTACAGGGGTAAAGAGCAAGAGCATCAGAATGCCATTTCTGTCACTTACTACCTAAGAGATGTTAAACAAGCCATTATCTTTTCTGGACCTCAGTTTCTTCATTTTTAAAATGAGAGGTGTTGGACTAAATGATCCCTAAGGTCTCTTCCACCTATAGATCTATAATCCTACAGTCTTCCTTGCTCTAAGATTACCTTAGCTATTTTGAATGCCATGTCATAGTGCTGAATCAAACTAAAACCCAAAGAACTATTTCACATAAATTGTTTTTTAGTTATTACTTTTCTGCAATCAATTTTAAAAAACTCAAATGCAAGGATTTATACTTATACTTGAATAAGACAACAGAATCAAACAGTCTTCTCTACCTTGTAGGTAAGTTGGAATGTTAAGAAAGATAGACAGGACTGAACCTATGGTTTCATTGCCCTCAGGAACTCTCAGGTGAGCAACCTCCATCCTGTCAGCATTTTTAACATAACTTAAGAGAGTTTCTTTAGGCACCTCACATCTATACTACAGCAAAAAAGCTGAGTCTGCCTTACTGTAGACTCCTTCCATTCCAATTCATTCTCCAGTTTAGCTGCCAAGGTGAAAGCAGAGATCAGATGGTGTCACCTCCCTTACTTAAACTCCAGTAGCTTCCTTCTAGCTAACTATCATGCTCTGTTAGGCAAAGTCTTTTACAACATAGCTCCCTCCTGGCTTTCAATTTTTCTTACATATTACTTCCTAACTTTGATCCAGTGACACTTAACTGGGTACTCCATGAACAAGACACTCTACATTATGTTGCTGGACATTTTCTCTGGCTCTCTTCCAGGCCTGAAATATTCTCCCACCTCATCTCTCTAATGGCTTCCTTTAGATCCTAACTAAAATCTCATCTTCATCAGGAGACTATTCCCAACCTTTTTTGAGTCCATTGCTTCCGTTCCTTCAATTATGACCTAATTTTTGCATGTGTCTGAAGTGGGGGCTGTGGCGTGCTTAGAACCTGGTCAAATATAAAAAACATTAGAGACATTAACTATACCCCAATCCATCACCAGTTTTCTTGATGTCACTGGCTAAGGAAAAGAGAGGGAGGCTAAAGACTTTGTGCAACTCAGGCTTATTTAAATCCAATTCATGCACAAGTCAAGACATCACCCATGATGTTGTTATTCCTCTTCAAAAATGAAGGACAAAGAGTAATTTTTCCTATCTGTAACTTATTTGTACACCTTTAATTGCTTGATGAAGGCCATCCATCTCCAGTTGTTCTGATCTGTACTTGGCCATTGGACTCAGATGACTCAGAAGAGAAAGTGAGACAAGTGACTGCACAGCCTTCCTCATGGGAATCCAGTGCACCTGCATTCATAGCATCACCAAGCTGATGTCATGGCCCTCTTTAAGAACGAAGGACAAATAACAACCTCTGTGAGTAGCAGTAGGAGCTGACCCACTGGGGGACCCAAATGGAATTGGCTAGCTGGGCAACAGCTCCTTGTTTTCTTTTCCTTTCTTTCGTCTTTCCCTTCCCTTTGTTGATATAAAACAGCGTACCCTTACCAGTGAATGCTCTGCCCAAAGGAATGCAAATTTTGATTACTGAAACTTCTCAAGAAGTAGTCTAGGAATATGCCTTAAATCCAAATCACTATAGCTCTCATTGACTGACCAACAACATCCCAGATCAAGCCCCATTTGATCATTGTTTGGACCTTGCTTGTTGGCTCATAGTAAATGGAGACAGCAATTGCTTTTGTTTTGGCCAGAATCCCCTTCCAGAGGGTAAAATGTACAGATATTGATAAAGACATGTAGATATAGAAATATATTTATGTAAAGATATGTGTGTATATATAGCATATGCATACATATGTGCATATATATAATATATATGTGTGTGTATGTGTGTACACATATATGTATTTTTTTTTGACTAGGTAAAAAAGGCCTTAATTAGTGATTGGGTAGTTCCTCAGTCATACCGAGACCTATTAAAGACCTTAGCTTAAAAAGACCAAAATCTTTTACTATGTCCAGGGCAATCTCCAGTTATCTCGATCTATATCTGGCCACCGGACCCAGATAGCTCTGGAGGAAAAACTGAGGCAGTGACCCTGGCCCTTCCTCACTTAAATCCAATTCTTTTGCATGTCATGGCATCACCTCCTTGATGACCTGGTCCTCTTCCAGAACAAAGGACAAACAACAACAAATAGCAGCAACAGTTACTTGATAATCTCTGAATTCCTCCAAGGGTAGGTATTGTCTTTTGCCTCTTTTTGAATGCCTTGCACTTAGGACAGTGCTTGTCACATAAAGGACATTAAATAAATGTTTATTAACCCTCTGACCGACTTTCCTAGGATGACACAATCAGTATGTGTCAGAGAGGCAGGATAGCAACCTGGATCATTTTTGCATAAACATTTTAGCCCTGCCTCAAAATGTAATGGGCTACCTCAGGGAAGAAATGAGTGACCCTTCTGAAATTCTTTCAGGCAGAAGTTGTCAGGGAGGTTATAGTGTGGATTTGTTCCCTACCAACTCTCCAATTCGGCAACTTTGATTTTATCTTTTATTCAGCCAAGAAAGGATACATAATCTCCTGCAATTCAACCAGTCTCCATCTCAGCCAAGTTCTGATCAAGGGAGATGAACAATCATTTTGCCACTATCTTTACTTTTTAAGGTAGATTTTTCAATCCCCATTCCTTGTTATGGTGAATGTGTCTTTTCCACATTTTAAAAACCCATTTGAAGAATTTGCTATTTTTTTAATGGAGTAACTGTATATTTTTGATGTGCCATGAGTATGTCTAGTGAATTATTATATTAGAAATTAAAAACTGCCTTGGGGCCGTCCTAGTTAGATATTTATTTAAAATGCCTAGCTGACCCATTCATAATTATTAGTAATAATTATTACTTCAAATCTAATTAATCCCAAATAGCAATGGCTTTACAATGCCCCCAGCTTGGTAAAAACAAAACCAAACCAAAGGCCTTAAGAACTAGCTTCATGTTCAATATGTGCAAATGTTAAGTAAGTTGGGATCCCTGATAGGAAGTACAATAATGTGAATTTTATTTTATTTATTTATTTTTTTGCTGAGGCAATTGGGGTTAAGTGACTTGCTCAAGGTCACACAGCTAGGAAGTGTTAAGTGTCTGAGGCTGGATTTGAACTCAGGCCTTCATGACTTCAAGGCTGGTGCTCTATCCATTGTGCCATTTAGCTGCCCCAATAATATGAATTTTAAAATCAATGGGTATTCAAGAAAGTTGTTTTGTTAACAGGTACTAATAACTAAGGAAAGTGCAAAGGGGACATAGCTGAAGGAATTATTTTCTTTATTTAAAAAATAATAATAATTATCATTATTTAAAACACAACTTAAACCATTGTATGCATGTGGGAAATAATAATTGTTAATAATTATATAAATTAAATATTATTACTAGCATTCACATAACATTTAAATTTTTGTATTTTATCTTCACAACAACATAGATAATATTATTATATCCATTTTGCTGATGAGAAAACTGAGACAAACAGGGATTAAGCAACTTGCTGGACATCACACAGATAGTAAGTCACAGCTCTAAGTAAATGGTAAGAGAAAGATGAAGAAGGAAGAGATACAGAAATGTCAATGTGGAAGAAATGGGGGAAGGAGAGTTTTAGAGAAGGAAGGAATTATTTCAGTAGGGATCAAACTGGCTGATTTTTGGGTATTCCTGCCATGCAAAAGCAATGTTAGCCTCCACATAGCATAAGGTTATCAAGTAGAATGCTGAAATAATGTTGAGAAACTGACTAGCATCATGAAGTTAAAACTATAGAGTAATTAAGACCTATATAACTTGTCTTACTGTATAATTTTGGTCTAGTAAAGGATTTGGCAAGGATTATTTTAGGTATTCTCCTCTGCTTTAACAATAGCAACCAAAAACAAACTACCATATAACTTTAACAAAGGAGAAGATTTATCTTTTCAAGGCAGCTGTAGAAAGATTAATAACTTTCATCAAAAAGGAGAAGAGAATTGATATTTTTAAAGCATAGGATAAGCTAAGAATTTAGATTTGAGAAACAACCCTCATTTCATGGAGCAATAATAAAAGTTGACATTAGGTATATGCTATTGAATTCATTGAATGTAATAAAAGTAGTTTATCTTCATAGAATGAATGAATGGCTAAGAACCAAAAGTAGAATCATAAGGCACTTCACAGACATCCACATGAACCATATCTAAAATATGTTCATAAAGAAGTGTAAAACAATATGAATCCTGTAGACTTGTTTGTAGAAATGGGAGGGTATACAATGGCAATTCAGGGTCACATTGTCACCATCAGAAATTACATAAGACTTATTCTTATAGAATATCAATCAGTACAAATTATAGAATGAAGTAATGGATAGTGTATTACAATTGCAGGTTCCAAAAATATAGAATCAATGAGTACTTAGAGAGAACACAAATAGGTATCTATATTATACACCAGATACTAATTATCTTTTCTAAATGAATAGACAAGAAATTCCCATATTATAAATATCCTCCCTACCCTAAATATATATGAGAATTTATAAGTGAAATGTATTGAATTTAGCATCATTAGAGGCAAAACTGTTACTCTCAAGTATCCAGACATAACATTAATTGTTGAAAACTTTAAGAACAATGTTCATTTTTACCAAATTGTGTATTCAAAACTACATGGAATAAAATACTTTCAAAATAGAGAGACCTACCAGAAGAGATTAAAACTTTGTGGGAATAGTACAAAATCTTTATCATCTCTGTTGTCCTGTCTGTTCCTGGAGTTATGCTGAAGATTCTTTTAATGACTACAGAAGATGGACTTTTATGTCAGTATATATTTTCAATCACAAAGACTCATCATTTTAATTTTCCTGCACAATAATATGCAAATAACTTGATATAAATTAGTATTAGCAGCAAATTGTCTTTGGACTATTTTTGAGCATCATCGGAAAAGATAAGAACGAAATATTGCTGTTGATTCATCAAGAAACTCACATTTATATTCTATTTTAAAATTTACAAAGCCATGTATATGCACATATATATATGTGTGTGTGTATATGTATGTGTGTAATATATATTATGCATATTTTCTCATATGATCTTTGCAATAATTCTTTGAGGTAAATGCTATTACTATCTTCATTTTACAGATAAGAAAATGGAGATTCAGAGGGGTTAAGTGACTTAATATCTATATAACTCTGAATAGATAATTTAATGTTTTGGGGCATCAGTTTCCTTATCTTTAAAATAGGGCATGAGGGTTGGAACTGATGATTTTAGATTAGAGTTTGAAAGAACTCTAAATCTATGATCCTATGATTTATCTTATTTATCTTACTAGCTTATAGCTAGTAAGCATTTGAGATGGGATTTGAATCCAGTATTTCTTAACTTTGGTGACTTAGCCACTTGTATTAATATGTATATATAATGTCAGATATACACACATATAATACACACAAAAAGAATAGCATGTATACATTAAAGAAGAGATAATAGAAACAGTGATAAAAAGCAATCTCAGGGCCGCTCTGTGAGTTCACATACATGACAGTTCTTCTGTTGCTACTCTTTGATAATTAAGTATAAAAGACTAGTTTCTCCCCTTTCCCCTAGATTATACCAATCACACTCAACTGTCATATCAGCTTATAGAACCATGAAACTTTGTGAATTATGATTCCTGAAAAACTAGTCCTTGAATATTGAAGTGCTCATACATTAATCAAAAGATGATTCTTACTCTGGCTTCATATGTAATATAAACATTTGCAGCAGTCTTGCTGTAGTCCTTAAATGTGACCATGAAATAATACAAAGAAATGCTTATTTTTTTCATAATCTATCCAAAAAATTCAGAACTCACTTGTGAACAAATCACTATATCCCAATCATGTAACATGATTATCAGAAAGGAATATTAAGTTTTTCTTTTATTGAAATGCTCTCCATCAGAGTAGCATAATAAGATAAGGGAAAAAATAAATCAAAGAAACATTAAAAATATCCGGTTTGAATCTCAGATCTGATACGTACTAGACTATGGCTTAGCCTCTGAGTTCCAGTTTCTTCATTCATGAAATGGAGATAATTATATTTACAATGTTTTACTCAAAATTTTGAAGTAAGGTAAGTGTTTATAGTATAAAATATCATAGAAACATGACATCCTTTTTTGATATTAAGGCAAAATGCAAAATGCAAAAATTGATTTTTAGTAAAATAGTTATCCTGTGATATAACTCTTGTTTATCTACTTGAGGGGCATAATGGATAGAAAACTGGGCCTGTAATGAGGAAGACCTGAGTTCAAATATGGCTTTACTAACTGTGTGATCCTGGGCAAAAACTTCTATCTCAGTTTCCTCAACAATAAAATGGAAATAATTATAGTATCTTATTCCTGGGATTATTGCTGTAAAGATCAAATGAGATAATTTTTGTAAAGCACAATGCCTGAAGGTGCTTAAATGCTTGTTTCCTTCCTTCCATATAGTAAATGTGATTGACAACTAATGTTTCTGAATTAGATTTTGGGAAATATCAAGAGAATATAGAGGATACAGTTTACCAAAATGTTCCCTGAAAGAGTCATCTAGGTTAGTAAATATTTCCTTGAAAAAACTGAAGTCAGAACATCATTTATTTGTAGCAGCCATTAGTTTGTCCACTTTCCTAATGCAGATTTTAAGAAAGATATAGACATTTCTGAAGGAAATATTTTAACAGCAGGAAGACGTTAGGGTCACAAAATTGTAGTGTGTCAGGGACTTTAGAGATTATCCAATAAAATTTCTTATTTTACAAATAAAAAAATAGGCTCAGAGAGTCGACATGACTTTGCAAAGATCACAGTTAATTAGCAGCAGAGCAGGGATCCAGGTATCTTGGGTTCATTGTGTTTTTGTATTCTCCCTGCTGTGGTGCAAAGAGAATTATGAGTATGAGGCCTGCATAAACTTAAACTATGAAATGAATAACAACATGATTTATCAGGCAGGAAACATGACTGACTAAAGGGTTTTTTTGTCCCAATTGTCTGGACAACCAACAGCATCTCAAGGGACACAGATAATGTAAAGTGAGAAAAACTGGCAAAGAATACTCTCTACTTGTTCCTTGAATGTCCTTAGAGGTTTCTGGTTTTTATTCCTTTTGGCTAGTTTCACTCTATATAAGCAGGCGATGAAGTAATTGCACTCTCTGAAACATCATTTGTCAAGATGAGGAAAATCAGTAGCCATCACCCAGAAGATGAATTATAGCAGATAACTAAAAACTACTAGCTATCTCATATTTAAAGGGGACATTTAAAGCTAATTTTTATAAGAATACAAATCAGATCTAGACAATGCTTTAAGAATATATTTGATGGGCAGAGGACAAGCAAAACAAATGAAGAAAGGAATTTTCCTTTGTACTATCTCTTATAGAAGTATTTATTAAAAAAATAAAATCAGAAGAAGCACATTGAAATGCCTGCTTGTTGGAGAACTTGCTTGTGTGGAATGATTAGAAAATTGCCAAAGAATAGTCTTTGTGAAAATATTTTCTTTGTTCTCTTTCCAATGTTAGCATTTCCATAGGTTATCTAAAACATGAGTGGCTGTTCTTAGACTAGTTGAACTTTTTTTCATAGTAATGACCCCACAAAAATATTTATGTATTCTATTCTAGACAATAATATACGATGTGAAGATACTTAATGGTCTTGAGTTCAAATAAGATATCTCTAAAGTGCTTAGCAGCAATGCATAGAACATATTAGGTGCTTAATAAAAGCTTGTACCTTTCCTTTCTTTCTGGACTAACAACTTGAAAACCAATAGTGTGAAGCAAAGAATAAAAAATAATCTCTTCAAGTAGGCTTTTAATTTCATTATTTTCATTAATTTAATTATTTTCCTTAATTTCATTATTTTCCTAAATCAAGTCAAAGGTATTTCACCAACCAGTCTCAAAAAGTATCATTTCTTTCCACTGCTTTCCAAAAGCTTCAAAATCATTAGAAACAACATTTTTATTCACACTGAATATGATCTACAAAAGCCATATCCATGAGATGAATAATGTAAAATACCTCTTTACTCACTGTACTTAAAAGTCTCAAAGTGGTTATAGGCTTTCCTCCCTCTTTTCATGTAAACCTAGCCAAAATGTCTCCGAAAAGGAATATAATTTTAGTTAGTATTTATACAGGCAAAGTAAAGTGGAAAATGGAAACGTTTACCTTTAATATTCACATTAATTATAGCCAATTACTATAAAAGGGCAATATCATGTATTCTGGGATGTACAGATGTACAATGATCAGTTTCTTCCGAAATGTATCTTAAAGGGGACATAATCCAACTCTCTCATTTTTACATATGAGAAAACTGAGAACCAAAGAAGTTATATGATTCACTCCACTTCACATAATTAATAGACCAAAGAGTCAGGATTTAAATCAGATCTTCTGACTTCATAGCTAGTACTTTTATATAGAGCTAGATGTAGAATCTGCCTGCCTCAGAAATTCATCAACTATGGAATCCTGAGCAAGTCATTTCACCTTTCTCAACTTCATTTTCTTCATTTGTAAAATGAGGATAATTGTATCACCTACCTCATAGGGTTGTGATAAAATCAGATAAGAACTTACAAAGCACTTTGCTTAAAATATTATATATTTGCTAGCTATTACCAATAGTTATATTAAAATCATCATCATCATCATCATCAGATGATATTGATGAAGATTAATTAAGATAGTTATTCTTTTACATTCCAAGGATAGTGGGCTTCTGCAAATTTTTAGTTCTTGCTCCTGCATCTTTCTTTTGTTTACTCAGTAACTTTGCCTATTGAATCAATGAATTCTGCAAAGTAACCCAAATAAAAAAATAAAATAAATAAAAAATACCTAGAAGATGATAGACAATAAATATATCTTTACTTTCCTTGGTGTTTTTTTTAACATAAAATTGGACATTTTTCTTGACCATTGTGCATCACAGGAAATAAATGTCACAGATCATTGTGGTAAAAGAAAATAGACTCTACAAAAAGAACCACTAGTGAACCAGAAAGAGTCCCCATAGAAAAATGAAAGATACCCTCCAAAAATAATGACTTAAAAAACATATATAGACATATACATACATACAGACACATATGTGTTTATATATATGTACATACACATGCAAAATATATACATATATACATTTTAAAATTTGAGATTTTTAATGCTCAGAAATAATAATCTGTTAAAAACAACACTACAATGATATTCCTATGGGGTATGGTCATGAAGTCAGAAAATATGGTTTCACATATAAGAAGCATGCTTCTTTTCTTTTTTTACCATAAAAATATGCCCTTAAATCTATTCAAATAAATTGTTGCTCTGAGGAAGTTATAATATGGATCGTTAGTACACTATAGTGCCATTTTTTTCCTGGCTAGCTTAAAATTACTGCTCTTAAAGAAATGTAATGAATTTTATCACTAGACTCGTAATAGCAATATGGGCAACAGATCTGCCATTAACTCTATAACTTCCCAAAGGGGGAAAAAAAAAACAACTCATGTCCCTCATGGTCTCAAATGGATACATGCCTGCTTATCTGCTGAAAAGCAGGTTTTCATTATAGTTTGACCAATTTCACATCTAATAAAATATCCCATAAGAATATAGATATAAATTTTGAGTGAAAAAAGGTTTTTTTTTTTAACATAGATAAGTATTTTTAGTGAAAAAAAGTTTTTTTAAAAGGTTTTTTACTTAAAATTATAAAAGGAAGATAATTTATAAGAACAGCCTACCTGGCCATAGCAGCCTGCATAGTGAATGAGGCTTGGGAAATCCTTTGAACAACTTAATTCTGCAATAGCTTCAGTTTCGCTCACCATCCATCGTACACACTCAAGCTGGCCGTTCTAAATGGTAAAAAAAGAGAAAGATTAGATATTAAAGTGGTTTTTAATCTGAAAAACTTTTCAGAAATGGTAAACTTAGTTCTGGAAGAAATCATTTGTGAACAATGGCTTTTACATGTGGCTTAGTTTATTTACAAGACTGTTAAGCTTGCTTCATGGTCTTGGTCATATTTCATAGCATTTGTAGCCAGAAAAGACATTAAAGAACAGACAATCTAACTCTCATTTTATAGATTAGTGAACTGAAGCCAGTGAGACAAAGAGACTTGCTAAAAATCACTCATGTAATAAGTAGTGGAATTAGGATTTATATTGAGATCCTCTGATGCCAAAGCCAGGGTTCTCATCACTACAATACAGAAGCAGATAGATATATGAATGCCTAGGATCTCTTGCTCCAATGCTTATCCTAATTTTTCTTTAATTTTGGTTTCTTTAGCTGGTGGCACAATTTCAACTAAAATACATATTCCCTCAAACACTTAAAATTTTATGAATTATTGCTATCATAGATCAGCTATATTTACAACTTATGGTTCATAGCATGGAAATAAAAAATTTCATTATCATTTTTCTTGACAAATATTTTTCACTAAGTGCTATGGTTTGTGATTGACCATAGGGCTTTCTACCTATATTGTTATTAAGCATTTAAGAATTATTTTGAATAGCAAGTGTTGTTAAGACAAGAAGATAACACTTATAGTAAATATTATGGGGACAAAAATGAAATAAACTGCTTTGATATTATATATGATATATTATTAATATTAATTATATTATGATTACATACATAGATGCATGTATGATATGTAATGCATACATGGGTAAGAAATATTTTAATATATGAAATATATATGTATATATAAACATGTAAATGTTTCAGTTTCTAATCATACATACATATAATATTTCTTCCTCCTTTTCCCCCAATCTCTCTTTTCAGGGTATGGGTATTTTGTTGTTAAAATGTTTTCCTGATAGGGATATTAAGGACTGTAAAACATCAAACTATAAAAGAGGTCTTCTTTTGTTCTTTTCATTAGGGATTGTTCATAAATGAGGAAACATTTTCTAACGATCTCAAAGTTTATGTTCACCTTAATAATTAATTATCTTAAAGTTTATATTGATCTTTATAATTATTCACCTCAATGATAATACAGTGATACCTCGGTACTCATCATTGATTCCAGAAGGCATAATGACTGGTGAAAAAGATGAGTGCTGAACAAATTTTTCCCATAAAGAGTACATCTTCAGTCCACAGCCTAATTATCCCTTTCCACTCAATTCCCCAAAGGGACAAGTGGGGCTTCCAGTTGCAGAGAAACAAGCCAACTCAGCTCAGCCCAGCCCAGTTGGCATCCTTCCTTCTTGAGCAAACTCACTTTTTGATAAATATCCTAAAAAGCAAAACATGGGGTGTTGAAGGACACTAGGCAAATGCAACTAGTTGAGTTTGACTGGATGATCCGAGGAAGAGGACACAGAGAAGAAGCAGCAGATACAAATTTGCCAGCCACTTTTATCTTCCAGCTCCCAAGGCGAGGTGTTTGAAGCCATATCTGGAGTGCATTGATTTTTTGAAGCCCTCCCACAGAGATCTGATAAGAGTTGGTGAAGAGGCTGCCTTTCCTATTCTTTCCCTGACTCTTACATTCTCCAATATAAAATTACATGGGAAAATATAGACATGACAAGAGATCTCTGCTGACTTTTCTATGGGCAGAAGTATAAAATGACACACAAAAGGGAAGGCTGGTAAACACCAGGCAACTACAATCAGACTACTGCAGGTTTTGTACAGCTTTTCCTGGTTATTTTTTCACCAAGTCACTTGAATAACACAAAATATTGCTTGGCTTTGTCATCTTTACACTTGTGTTGACTATACTGTTGACCCAGGCTATAGTCTCTCCTTTGTAACAGGTTGAACTAATTTCTAGAACAGAGCAGACCCAGCTGTGTTCTTTTACACCTTCTCCTTCCCTCTACTCCCATTACTAACAGCTGTGTTTCCTTGTGCAGGTGCTTGTTAATATTACAGTTTAAAAATATTTACTTTACTGTGATAACAACAATGATATATCATGTTATTATACCTCTCTTGATACTTCCCACATTCATGATCTCATTTTTTGAGTATGGCAAAACAAAGCCAAACAAATTCCAAATTTATATAGAGGCTTAATTTATATAAAGAGCTCTTTTTGCTACAATCAAGGGAATTAGAAAGGGCAGATCTTATAATCACTAGTAACTGATAAGGAAACTGTGATAAAGGTTAAATGCTGTATCCCAGAGACACGTGGCAAATTAGTGATATTACTAGAAATAAATGCCAGAGTCTGTTTTCACCACATCTCTTTTTCTGGATCAATAAGTGAATGGGTAGATGAATGAATGGATGGATGTGTTGCACTATTCTTTGCTTTTTAAAAACAGATACGTAGCCTGATTTCTATACTGCTAAACTGTATTCAGCAGGCATCTAATGCTGTACTTCTTGTGAACGTGGAAAGGAGATTTCTCTCTCTCTTTTTTTTTAAATAACTCTTGATAGCATTAGTTCAGCATTTACATCTGGGGGTACTCAATAACAATAAATTGCACAAACATAGATAAAGATTTTCTTTCTTTGGCAAGGACACAACGAATAAGATAACTATCATCTGCTGACTTCCTATATCTTTTTCTCAAAGCTTTTAATTTTGTGTCCTAATTAATTCTACTTCCTTTCAGCTACCTCAGATCATCTGATTAGCTTCTAAATCTTTTGTGTAAAGTTTGTGTAACTTTCCCAGCAGAGCCTTGTTAATTATGAGGGGAAAAAAACCCACCATCTGGAAACTAAGAATAAAACTAGGTGCTAAATTAGGAGAATCTGGCAAAGGACATAATTGAGTATTTAAAAGATACCAAAGTCCACTCTTTGATGAATGAGTATCTTTTAAAGAGTATTCATTCTCGACTGAGGTTAAGCAAGAGTAATGAGTTTCTTAGTCTCAGACTTAAGTCTGAAAGACTTAGGGCTATATAATTCTAGAAATAATAAACAAACATAAGAACTATTCCATTTATCAAGTCATTTTTTACTTAGGAAAGAAAAAAAATTCCCCTTTCAACCTATCAAAGTTTTGAAAACACAACATATACATGATAATTATAATGGAAAATCAAGAAAAGGTCTTTTCAAAAAGCTTAAAATTTAGACTTATAAGACTTATGTTAATATCAAAGCTTATAATGATGCAGTGTTTCATTTACCAAGCTGCTGACTCTTCTGTCAAAAATTTCTTTTATTACTCTCATTTCTCTTCCCAATTTTTCTTCTACCTCTCTTATTTGATTTTCAAAATCCTTTTTTAGCTCTTCTATGAGCTGAGATCAATTCATATTTTTCTTGGAAGTTTTGGATGCTGGAGCTTTGACTTTGTTACCTTCTGAGTGTGTATATTGACTTTTCTTGTCACCATTGTAACTTCCTATGGTCAGATTTTTTTTTTTTGTTGTTTGCTAATTTTTCCAGTTTTTCTTGATTTTTAACTTTCTTAATGAAGGATTCTGCTTCCAGGGTGAAGGGTGCACTGTCCCAAGCTTCAGGGGTTTTGTGAAGCTATTTTAAAAGATATTTCTAGGAACCTGTAAGTTTCTAGTTCTTCCAAGGTGGTATGATTTAACAAGAGATGTGTTTACTACTCTCCTGGCCTATGTTCTGATCTGTAAGTGACCACAAGCAGGCCTTTCTGCCCTGGAGCTGTGATGAGGGCTCCTGCTCTGTGACGAGCTGTTGTCTCTAGAAGCTGCCGGATCACTCTCTGGGAAGAGATCTGCTGTGTCAACTCAAATCTCTTGGACAGATTCTTCTTCCTGTAGTGAACCGTTGTCTCCAGGCACTTGCTGTTAACTCTTGTCCTTAGAAGTGACTTCCCTTCCTGCAGAGAGCCCCGTCAAGCCTGATGCAATGCAGAGTCTTTTTTTTATCTCTGGGAGTCCTCTCTTTTATTCTCCCAGAGAATGGGCGTGGGATAATGGAAGGGCTTCTGGGAAGAACCACTTCAGCCAATGAGCTTGCTCCTTCTATCAAGTCAACCTGAGTTCTCACCTTGTAATTGTCCAGAAAACCTGAATTCTCACCTTGTCACTGTCCAGACAACCTGAGTTCTCACTTAGTAATCCTAACACTGCTCCAGTGAGGCTGCAAGGTCTGGTGTGATAATACTCCTACTCTCCCTGGCACCTAGGATGGGGACCCAGTTCTGAGTATGAGCAGAGCAACAGTTGCCAGCAAAAAGACCTCTATTATCTCCTTCTGATCAGCTACTTGACTTTTTCCATGGACCACCAACTTTTTGTGGACTGAGAGCTCTGAGAGCAGCCATTGCTGCTGCTAATTCAGTGGCTCCTAAAACCTGTTCCTGGTTTGCTAGGCTCAGGTCTGCCCTGGTCTAGCTTGCCCTGAACTGTGTTGCACTCTTACTCAGGTGCAATACACTCTTACCCTCTGCTGACTATCTGTTTTTGACTGGAAAAATTATTTTACCCTGTTCCTTTGAGGGTTCTGCCACTTCAAGAATTGTTTCATGGCATTATTTCAAGCATTTTTTTTTATCTTATTAAAGCTTTTTTGTTTTAATTTTCAAAAGATATGCATGGATACTTTTTCAACATTAACCCTTGCAAAATTTTGCGTTCCAATTTCCCTCCTCTTTCCCCTTCTCCCTTCCCTAGATAGCAAGTAATCCAGTATATGTTAAACATGATAAAAATATATGTTAAATCCAATATATGCATATATTTCTACAGTTATCTTGCTGCATAAGAAAAATCAAATCAAAAAGGAAAAAATGAGAAAGAAAATACAATGCAAGCAAGCAACAACAATAAAAAGAGTGAAAATGCTATGTTGTGATCCACATTCAGTTCCCACAATCCTCTCTCTGGGTGTAGATGGCTCTCTTTATCACAAGATCATTGGAACTGGTCTCAATCATCTCATTGTCGAAAAGAGTCATGTCCATCAGAACTGATCATTGTATAGTCTTCTTGTTGCCATATACAATGATCTCCCGGTTCTGCTCATTTCACTCAGCATCAGCTCACATAAATCTTTCCAGGCCTTTATGAAATCATCCTGATGTTCATTTCTTATAGAATAATAATATTCCATAACATTCATATACCATAACTAATTTAGCCATTCTCCAACTGATGGGCAAACACTCAGTTTCTGATTTCTTGACACTACAAAAAGGGCTGCCACAAACTTTTTTGTATATGTGGATCCCTTTTCCTACTTTAAGATCTCAGAAGAATTTTAGTGAGAACTCAGGTGACTCCTTGCTTTCTCTCTGCCTTCCAAGAATCCACATATTAATAACACATTAACATATCAATTCCACAGAGAAATGATCTACTCATAACGCATTATAGGCTTTCTCATATGTAATAATAAAGACAAGCCAGGTTAATTATGAACCATCTCTTTATCCACTAGGCCTAAACATTTATGGGGAGAGAATCATGGATATAGCTTCCGTCCTCCTAAGTTACTTTACTTTCCCTCATTTGCATGCTTCCCTACTTCAGAGTAAGCAGTAATTTCATATTTCTATCTTTTTTTTTTCAGGTTTCCACAGCATCTTCGTCAAAATAATGCTAGTGTAACAGCATTAAGTGTGGAGAGCATCCCCACTTAATAGATGATTAAATTGAAGTTTGGAGAATTGAAGAAAAGGAGATTCTTCCTATGTAAAAGTTTACAGTTTCAGTTTAGGGAATGTAATCTCATACAAAGTGATCACAGAATCATAAATTTTAGAAGAGAACAGAATTTTAGAGAAACTTGTCTCTGGCCACTTACTAGCTAGTTTTCCTTTAGTTTTTGATGCTACATCTGTAAAATGACAGGACTGAACTAACTCAATGGCACATAAGGTTCCTTCTATCTCTAATCTGTGTTCCTGTGATAATAAGATCTGAATCAATTCCTTATTTTACATACGGAGTCACTGAGTTCCAGAAAAGAGGACTGATTTGCTTATTGTCATCTAGCTACTCAATGACAGTGGTCTTTTAAAAAAGTATCATGCTCTTTATAGAGCACATGGAGGCAGAAGATCTGCTTCAAATGTGAATTCTTCTACTACATGGACAATCTTTTGCAAGTCAATTGGCCTCTGAGTATCTATTTTTTCTATTAAGGATCAAATAGAAAAATATATTATTATTTATTGACAAATATTGTTTCGTGTCTTCATATTCCAAGGAAAGTCAAAGGACTATCATTCTGCAGATTTGTACCTATTAGAAAAATTTCACCCATCCACTGACTTTCAGTAATGAAGAATATCCATTATTTAATAGAGGCACAACAGCACACAAAATCAAGGTTTTTTTGGGGGGGAATAGTTTGGAGTAAAGAAAATAAAATTATGTAAATTGGAATTGAGTTTTCACATTTAACTTTCTTTTTCATTATAAATATAACATATCATATTTCATTTATAAAGATCTCAGAATCAAAACAAAAATATCTTATACATCCTTAAGCATTCAATTAGAACTCCAAGAAAAGCATACTTTCTATTGAAGAGAAAAAAATGGTCCTTATGATATTTTTAAATAATTTTTTTATCAAAAAGATAGCTATACCTCAATTTGAAATACAATATATATGGAAATCCAGATTTACTAAAGATATACTGAGAGAGAAAGAGAGAGAATGAGAAACACAGACACAGGAATAAAGGGAGAGACAAAACAAGAGGGGGGACAGAGAGCCAGACAAAAAGCAAGAGAGATGGTGCTGAAGTGTAGGATCTGCTTGTAATTCCTGCTTTCAGGATGACGGATCTTTTTGAGTTTGGGAATTCTGAGTTAGAATAAAAGTCTATAAGACATCTTCACTAAGTTTGGCATTAATATGGTGAACCTTCAGGAAAGTTATGGGGAGGACAATAGCAAGTGGCCTAAGGAAGAATGAATCAATTCTAATATCTATGAGCTGGATCTGAATGGTGAGTAGACCTTGTACTTCCACCCTGAACAAGGTGAGTCCAGAACAGTTTTTCTCCCTTCCCCTTTTCTTCTCTCCTTTTTTTTTTATTGTTTAGCAGAATGACTGGCACATAGTAGGCACTTAATGTTTAATAACTGACTGATTAAAGAGTTAACCTTGTAACTGAGGCACTATAGGGCTGTTTTCTTGAAGCAAATTCTGCTGAAATTTTAACTACTTCCCTGTTGACATTAATTTGTGTAGTTTCTGACAAAGTGCACTCTGTGCTCTGCAAATGCCCTATACTAATACTCTCAACAATGCTTGATACTCAGGACATTTAAACATCAGATATAATCCATTAAGAAGGCATTTGATTCCCTGAAGCACTTGAATGCTATCATCTTTTAAGAATATACTTTAAAAAATCAACAAAGGAACAAAGTAGACAATGTTTCATATAGACCTCAAAATATTAAGGCAAGTATGAATTAAAACAAGCATACTGGATCATTTTCTTTTTATTGATTAACTGATATAAACTTGGACCTTAGACAAAAAAATCCACAAAATATTTCATTGTAAAGATCAAAAGTTCTAATGTTATATAAATATTACCACATTTATCCAAGTATAAGTCACATCTCCAAACGAGATTTCTTTTGAAAAGAGAAAAGAATTTATAGGTATTCACTTAGAGAAAAATAGTTACCACATTAAATGTACCACATTAAGTGAGTTTCTGTGAAAGGATTTTAAATCTTTTGCTTTGTTTTATGTTATGTTATTTTTAATTCAAAGAGACACTTTATTTTTTGTCATCAAAGTTTTTCATCTTCAGAAAAAGCATAAGTATTAAATTTAAATTAAATATGAATGTGTAATTATTGCATTTTGGGTTTACAAAAAATAGCACATCCAGAAAAATATGGCATTTATTCTTTGCTCTTTGTGCTCTAATACTTTTTGATTCCTCATCATTTAGTGAAAATGACACTGGATTCTTGGATACAGACTGTGTCTGTTGTCCAAGGAACTGTCCGCCTAAATAGGGAGGGGCTTATCATTAGTGATTGCCCAGCAAAGTCTGAATATTCCCTGAAACTTTGGAATTCTTCAAACAAAAACCTGAGTTCTATCAACATCAGTTATGAGCAAGTCCAGAGCTCTTGGTATAGACATACCTTTATTGCTAGTCCAGCAGGTGTTAGCTTGTCATTGTTTCTCTCATTTAGGCAGTCTTCTCCCATCAAAGAAGTAAGGTGTTGCAAACATTCTGCATGTCCTTGGGAGGCTGCAATATGCAACAGATTGTTCCCGTTTTCATCATGGATTTTATCCAGGTTGTCTGCAGCTAGGTGTGGCTATGCAAATAGAAAAGGAAGAAAAATTATCCAAATGGTCATAATGAGCTAGCTGTTGGTCCCTTAAGGAGGGTTATATAAAGAGAGTAGTAGCAGAGAGAGAGTTCTTGTAATGTCTTGTAATATTCTACAACCTTGCCCACAAGTTATTAAAAAGCTTATTAAATAGGTTAGTTCCATTAATTCATCAAACATTTTAGGACAGGGATTCTTAGTCTTCTTTGTGGGATGGATCTCATTGGCAGGTTACTATTGCTTTACTATTTTCATGTTGACAAAGAATTGGAAATTGAGGGGATGTCCATCAATTGGAGAATGGATGAACAAGTTATAATATGTGATTGTAGTGGAATATTACTGTTATAAGAAATGAAGAGTGAGCTGATTTAAGAAAAACCTGGAAAGAGTTATATGAACTGATGCAAAGGAAACTAAGCAGCCAGAAGAACATTGTACAAAATAACAGCAATATTGTATTCAGTTATTCTCAGCAACACAATGACTCAAGACAACTCCAAAGGACTAATGATGAAAAATGGTATAAACCTCCAGAGAAAAAACTGAGGGAGTCTGAATGCAGATGAAAACATACTATTTTTCACTTTCTGTAATTTTTTCATATCCCCCCTGTGAGTCTCTATCTTTTTTCACAACATGACTAATATGGTATTATGTTTTACATGATTGAACATGTACAACCTTGATAAAATTATGTACTGTCTCAGGGAGGACAGAGATGAGGGAGGAAGCGAGACAATTTGAAACCTGAAATTTAAACAAAAATGAATGTTAAAAACTATTTCCCCATGTAACTGGGTGGAAATTTTATATAAAATCCCTGCTTTAACACATGAACTCCTAAGAAAATTATAATCTTAGCCATCCATATAATGGCTTTACAATGATGTTTGGTACAAATATACTAATTTAGTTATTAGAGCTAGTTCAAGAGTCATTAATTCATCCCTGTCACAGTTATTCAAGCAGTCTATGGTCATGTCTCTTTATCTAAGTACATTTATGTTCCCCATACCTTGATTTATTACAGCTATCACGGACTGGGGAAGAGAAGCTAATACAATGAACTAAAGAGGGTCTTCTATTTATGGAACATGGAGAAGGGGGAAAAGAGAATGGGAGAAATAGACAAAAAGATAAGGAATAAAAAAGTAGTTTTTAGGGGTACAAGCCCATATTTTATTTACTCAATTATATAATAATATCAAATATTTATATAGCACCTTATTTTCATTCTGTTAAGTAAATGGGGCAGGTATTATTATTCCCATTTCACAAATGAGATAACTAAAACACAGAGAAGTTAGATGATTCATCCAGGCTTATATTTCCATTAAGTAGCAGAATTATCAAGTCTCTGATCTATCTAAGATCCAATGGTATTTCTATTACTTAATATGTCTTCTTTTACATCTCCCAATATAATTACATTCAAATAATTATGTTTTTATATAACTCATGTGTAAAATATAATTTTTGATAGTGGATAAAGCTCATATTACTGAGAGTGACACTAAAAGTTTATTAAATGGAAAACACTATTAGTATACATACTGAAATATTTAAATATAATTTCTATAACATCATATTGTTAATACCAGTTTACAACTGTGCTTGTTTCAAGTTTAACCCTAATCTGGAAGCCAGTAGGACATGGCACTCTGATATAGGGATATTTAATTTTAGATCTTTTTAATCACAAGGTTATCTTAAATAATTTTGGAAGTATTTTTTCTCTACTTCTAGTAACTGGGAACTAAAGAAAAATTTCATTTAAGTGAATGTATGAATAATCTTTGGGCAGGGAGGAGGAGGGAACTTCTCAAGAATGTTTAATGAATATTTTGGCATCAACACTTTGGAATACTTCTATCTTTAGTGGGTCTGTCATTAGAATGAGCCAACATTAACCAATTGAGTGAGTTGCTCACATTCTGAAAGGCAAAGATTTAAGTTTTAATTTTTTTGAAAATATTGTTGGTATTTTCAGAAAAAAAGATGCATTTTGCCTGAGTTCAGTTGAATAGTGTAATTATATATAAATAAAATAAACTGGCTGCAGTTTATTTTATTTGTCCACCTCAAACCACTTATTTTGAAAACTGAATAACCCAAGTCTCTGAATTAAAACTGCAAAATAAAAACAAAAATCAAAATATGCTTATTACTTTACTGCTAATGAAATTAGCCCACTAAACACAATTTATAATCTATTTATATATGTTGAAAAGGAACACTTACCAAGAGAGATATTTGTCCTTCTTTAACAATGTTCAAGATGCTCTTAATTTTTTTCACATCCTCACTCCTTTCTTCTGGGCTTCCTGAATTCCAGTTCCCATGACTACTCTGTTCATCCAGTTTGGGCTCTGTGACTGAGGATTGCAGGTGTAAAGTCCTGAGCTGGCTGCTGCCTGGTACAATGTTCTCAACTTTTAGTATGTTGGGATCAGCAAATGCCTTATTAAGGAAGCCCTTGCTCTGGGCATCAGGTTCATGGACTGAGTTGCATGTAACCAGAGGTGGGGAAAGCTCTGAATCTTCAGTAGAAAGCTTGTGCTGATCAAGAATAAGAGATTGAGCTTTTTTCAAGTGAGAGCTTTTTACTGGGGACAAGACACAAAAGGGTGTCATGCTAGTTGTTAAGCTCTCAGCATTTCCTGTGGAGCTGTTCTTGCCAGAGAGGCCATTGACTGTTGAACATATACCCAAAATTCTCTTTTCTGTAGCTGCCTTGGTAAAAGATGCAAGCTGTTGGCTTGATTTAATGTAGGGCACATCCAGAATCTCATCCATATCGAGGTCATAATGCTCCAGCTCTCCCAATAAAACACTGGGCTCAAGGTTTTTACTTTTAAGGGCCTCTCCATCTCCAGGGCACAATTCTTCAGTTGGAGGTGGTTGGTCAAAAGCTCCTCCTTTCTGGTACTCCACCTTCTCATTCTTTTGATCATCACTTTCATTGTTCTCAAGGGTTTCTGGATGGTGTTTCAAGGGGGAAACTCTCTTCACAGGACGAAACTTACTGTATACATCTGCAATTCCTGTTGGCTTTTGTGCATTTGCAATAAGAGTTGAGACTCCACAGTTCCAACTAGAACTAGAAACTAAAATATTAAAAGAGGATTATTAGGAGGAACACAAAATCTTTTTTCTGCTACTTTGGTACTCTAGTCTCTCTCTGTCTCTGTCTGTCTTTATGTTTCTCTCTCTCTCTCTTTCACACACACACACACACACACACACACACACACACACACACACATACACACAAAATCATGGATCAAATCAGTAAGAAACAAGGAGAAGAGGGATTTTGTGAATAGAGAGATTTTAAAAATAGGTTAGTTGGTTATCTATTTTGAAGAGTTGTATTAAATCATTTCCCATGGTTTATTGTATATTCACACTGGATGGAAGGCTCTTATTCTAAGTATTGGAAGAAGAAGAATACATGATAGAATTAAAAGACGTGGTCTGTTGTAGTCCTGAAGTATATAATCTAATTAGAGAAAACAGGATACATATTTTGAAAGCAACATATTAATGATAGTATGATACAGTAAAAACTACAATTGTTGTGGACTCAGAAGATCTAAGTTCAAATCTCATGTCTGACACTTGTGTGACCTAATTGTTATTTTATCTTTCTGGACCACACTTGCCTCTGTTGGGAAGTATGGAGGTAGCTGAATTAGACAGCTTCTAAGATTCCTCTCAGCTCCAAATCTATGATCATGCACGTGAGTTGGCAAAAAATAGTTTGACTAGATAGAACGACCACTATTATGCATGTGAGTCAAGAAGTTGGAAACTGGGAATTGCTTCCTCTTCAGTCACTTGGTTTGCTGTAACATAGAGGTATACGTCTAATTTCTTAACATATATTACAGATAACACCCCAATTTCAGTGGTCAAACTGCTCTGCTGTCTTGTCCCATGAATTATAGAGCAGTCTTCTATTAGTATCACATCAGCCCTTTATCTAAAACTTTATATAAGTTTGTGACTTGTGACTTTATATAAGTTTGTGAGAACCTGAGTGACTCAAGAATTGAGATTGAAATACACAACTATTTAAAAATATCTGAGTCCTTGCTCCATACATAGAGGTAGGGATAATGAGGAGTGAGCCCCCCTCATGCTTTTCCCAGTTGGTCTTTCTCATGGCAATGCTCCTTTTTGGGAACAATTCCCTTTTCTTTTCCTCTGCACTAGAAGTTTTGGGTTATTAGGTGAATCAAGTGGAATAAGGAGTGGAATAAATGGAGATGAGACTATCAAGGGACGAAAATCTTAGTGAAATAAAAGCATAAGAAATAAAGCTTTGATAGTTATCACTTCTTAGCTATTTGAAACTCAGTTAGACAAAAAGTTCATAACTTTCCCAGAGATATGGCTACATACTGGCTACTACATACAGTGCCCAAACAAGAAAAAATATGACAAGCTCTTTAGATTTAAATTCTAGGCCCTTGTAAGAGTAAGGTAGCTATCAGTCCTTTGGAGTTGTTACTGGAAGATAAAAATCATGAAGAGAAAGGCAGATTGTGACTTAAGTTTGGGCTAGTTTTTCCATGTTCTTTCCAAAGCCTCGTTAAGGTAAAGTTTTCTTAGAGGTAATAATTTAATAAATGAACTTTCATAGTCCGTTCCAAACGTGATTCTATGTAACTTTGGGCTAGTATTTAAAAACTTACAATAGAGTGTGAAGAGGAGAGAGTGTGGGCTCAGTTCTGAGAGGCTCTCAAAAACAGATGGCTTCAATCAATGAGTAGGTATTGTTGTGCAAATTCTTATGTATTTTCTAAATTAGTAAGAGTGGAATGGGTGACCTTTTGGATACTTTTTCTTATACATTAAAAATGAAGAAAATTTCTGAAGCCCAGATAAGGATTGTGAATTAATCCAGTAATCCAGTCATTGGTATATAGTCATTAAATAAATGTTCATTAACTGATTGACTTTCTTAGTCTCATTCTAGTTCATGTTAAGACTCTAGGAATGGTTTAGAGGAGGGAAAAATCATAAGGAAAAGATTCACAGCACAGTACTATCCTGTTCTTGGACCTCTTCAACTTCACTAATTGATATCTAATGAGAGATTCTTTCTTTATTTTCAGAATTTTAATTGTAAGTAATTCCAAATGATAAACATCAACAACATGAAAATTCCCATATAAAAAGATTAAAAAATGGATTGCTTTTGAAATTGAAATTCCAGGGTTTTTTATTTTAAAAAGGTATATAATACATTTGACACATTAGTGCAAAAGCTGTTCTGCTTATCTGTAGCTCCCTCTGAGCATCTTTTTATTCTCTTCTGTACAAGTTTTAATTGTTTCATTGACACATTTTTTTTTCTTTTCTTTTTGGAGCATCTTCCATTCTAACAGATAAGAGAAAAATAAAATAAATTCACACATTGACCATGTCTCAAAATATATGTCTTATTCTAAATTGATAGTCCATTATCTCTCTATCAAAAGGTTGGAAGCATGATATTTATAATTTGTCTTTTGGAGTCATGAGTGATCACTGTATTGATAAGAGTTCATAAGTCTTTTGGTTTTGTCCTATACTTTTTCATTTGGTAGTCCCATCAGTTCCCTTAGGTTCAATTACCATCATTCTACAGATGATCCACAAATATATACAGAAAGCTTCAATCTCTCAGTTGTGCTATATTCACACAGCTTCAAATGACTCTTGGACATCCCAAAGTATATATCTTCTATGTAGCTCAATCTAAACATGTCCAAAACAAAACTCATTAACTTTCTTCTCAAACCTTCCCCTTTAAACTTCCCTTTTACTATTCATACCACCGTAATATTCTGTCACCTAAGCTTGAAACCTTCACTTTCTTATTTCATCTCCAAATCTTGTCATTTCTGTCTTTACATCTTTCATATACATTGCCTTCCCTCTATTCATATAGCCACAATCCTAATTAAGGTCCTCATCACCTCCCAACTAAAATATTGGAAAAGTTGATTAACTGGCCCCCTACCTCAAATATCTCCTCACTGCAATATATTCTCCATTCTATTGCCAAGGTGATTTTTCTAATGGTAGATCTGACCATGTCATTTGCTGCTCACTAAATCCGCTACCTTCCAAAATCTAATCTAAATCTTCTAACACGAAAAGCTCTTCAGAACACAGCCTCTTTTTACATTTCTGATCACCTCATCTGTTATTTTCCTCCATGAGTTGTATGATTAAACTATGCTGTCCTAATCGAAACTTTTCTGAGAAGATACTTCATCTCTCATCTCTGCATATGTGTACTGCCTGTCCCTCATACTTGGAATGCTTTGCTTCTTGATCTCTCCTGCTAGTTTCTGGGGCTTCCTTCAAGACTCAGCACAATTGTATCTTGTACAGGAGACTTTTTCCAATTCCCCCAGTTAGTAATGCCTTCTTTTTTTGGATTACTTATATCTACTCTATATACAGAGCTAGCATTGTTCCTGAAAATTAGAATATAAACAAATGGAATTGAATGATCATTTTTGTTACAGTATCTTCTACCTTCTTATCTCAGCTATTTAATTCTCTTATTTATAACTGAAATAATAGTTCTGGAAGGAAGAATTAATTCTCTTAATTCTTACTTCCAGAACTATTATTTAAGTTATAATTTCACTTGTTATCCTTTGTTTCATTTATTTCAGCTTCTGTCAGAGTTCTAAAATCCAAGTCACTGATAAGGATGTATTTATAAATGTGGTGTTAAACTCACTCATTTTTTTCTGGATTTACCTCTTGGAAATAATATTTTTAAAATTGTGTTTACTGGCTCTTCAAATTTGTCCTATCTTTATTTCTTTACCTACACAAATGCTCATCTTCCCATATCCTTTATAAATTTCTTCTTATCCTTAAAATTTTTTTTCATCATATCTCTCAAGCTGATGTGCTATGGCTCTCTTCTTTTTATATAATAATTTAATTATCTATCAAATCTTCTATTTATCTATCCTAAAGAAAGCATTTTTCTACAATTGTTGCCTCCACTTATTTTCCTAATTTACTTCTGAACCATTAGTAATTTTAAAAAATCCTGGGGGGAAAAAAACATTCAAGAAGCAGGAGAGAAATGATGGGGGGGGGGGGAAAAGAGAAGTCTAGTAGGACCACACCACAAACTCTACTATAAAGCAGTAATCCTTTTAACTGCTTATGATGGGGCCATGCCTATAAAATAAATATTATGATACTACATAAATTAATTTGCAGATTTGGTACAATAATAATTATATCATCAAGTCAAGTATTTATTAGGTGTCAGCTATGGTTATTTTACCAAATTGGAAAAAAATAGCAACCTTCATTTGAAGGAACATATAATTCAAAATCTCAAGAGAAATAATTACAAAAAGTGGTAAGTAAAGGGTTCTAGTAGCACCAGACCACTAACTTCAAAGCAGTAATCATCAAAATTATTGTACTATATTAAAAAATGTAGACTGATCCAATGAATGGAGAGCTAACCTAGGAGCTGGGAAAACCTGGTTTCAATTCCTGTCTCTGGAAAGATGCTGACTATGTGGGCCCTGACAAGTCACTTAGCTCTCTAAGTAACTTTCTAAGATTTTAAATTGCAGAGAAGATGCCAATCTGCATTGGTAGAAGGAACATCCTCATCTAGGAATTTTCTATAAAACTACATTTTACAAAGTTTTTGTCCCTATATTTTTAGCAAGTGCCACCTCCAAACCCAGCAGAATTGACTAGAGGAATAAATAAGGTACACAAGACCCAGAAGTTATTAAATATAGCAGCATATTATTCTATAAACTCCAATTATACTGGGGTTAAGAATATTTATTCAACAAAATATGCCAGGAAAACTAAAAACAATCTGGAAAATTTAGATTAGCACAGTATCTCACACTATATGCTAAAACAAATGCAAAATGAATACATCTACAAATAAAATTTCATATCATAAACAATTAGAGATAAATTTCACAATTATGGATAGGAAAAGAATTCTCAAGTGATAGAATCACAGGTGATAAAATATACTATTTTGATTATATAAAGTTAAAATGTTTCTGGATAGAGTCAATGCTGTTAGAATTAGAAATAATTAAGAGTTAATGGGGAGAACTTATTGTAGAACATTTTTCCAATAATGGTCTCATATCCAAAATATATATGTAACTGATACAAATATGGCATGATAGCTATTCTCCCTATGAAATATGAACAGGGAGTTCTTGAGAAGAAAGGTAAGCTATCAACAATCTTATGAAGAAAATGCTCCAAATTACTAACTATAAGAGAAATACAAATTAAGACAACTTTGAGGTTATACTTCTTAGCAAACACATCGACAAAGATAGAAAAAAATGAAAGTGATCGTTGAAAGAGCTATGGGAGGACAGGCACATTAATGTACTATGAAGTGATCAAGACAATCTGGAAAACAATTTGAAACTATATACCTGAAATTACCCTGAAATCTCACTACTAAATATTCTCCTCAAAGGGGTCAAAGATAAAGGGAAAAGATTCATGTGTAAGAAAATATTTATAGCAGCACTTTTCTTGTATCAAAGAATTGGAAACAGAGAATGCTAATCAATTGGAAAATGCCTTAAGAAATTATAAAATATGAATGAAATAGAATTATTTACATTTTAGAAATTCAGAGAAACTTAGGTGGATTTATATGACCTCATACAAAAGGAAATTGGGAACAAAAACATTTATATAATTAAAAAATTATTGACTGATTACAACTCTGGGAGACTCATAATGACTTATGCTTTTACTTCTTCGAGAGGAGATGGACAAGAAGTACAAAATGAGACATACCTTTTCAGACACAAAGGAAAAATTTATTTTGCATACACAAATTATTAATTTAATTTTAATTTAATTAATTTTGTATACACAAATGATTAATTTTTGCAAGGAGGAACTTTCATATTTCTGTTTTGGGGGAGAATGGGGGAATTTAGGAATAGTGATAGTGATATTCAAAAGAAAAGGAAGAAAATAAAGAAAAAATCATTAATGAATTATTTAAAAATAAGAGCAAAATGATATTCAGGAAGGGACATTTTCAAACATAGCAGTGTTGAAATGACTATGTCAAATCAGAATTTTTTAAAAGTTTTAATTAGTGGGGGGAAGTATCAAAGTGAATATGATAAACAGCTTCCTTTATGACCCTTTTTGTTTTTTCTTTTTTATACTGATATAGTTATGTCTGCTGATGTTTATTAAATAATAAAATTATGTATGATGTATTCTTATATATAACTATTTTAAATAATAAAAATGAAAAAAGAAAAAAATTAAAAGAAATAATTTTAGCAACCACGTGAACACTGAATTGAAGTGGGGAGAGATTTGAAATGGAGAAACCAGTTAGAGATCATTCCAATATATCAGGTGATGAGAACCTGAACTAAGATGGTGGATGTGTGAAAATGAGAAGGGGAAATATAAGAAAGATTTCGTGGAATTAAGAAATGATATAATTTGACTAATGATTGCTTATGGCATTTGAGGAATTAAAAAGGCAAGGATGATAAGATTGCAAATCAGGGAATTTAGAAGAATTTTCCTTGAAAGAAACAAAAATGTGTAAGTGGAGTATTTTGGGGAGATTAATGATAATAATAATAACTATGACTTGTATATCACTTTAAAGTTTGTAAAGTGCTTTAGATAAGTCATTTTATTGGATCCTTCTGACAACTTTGAAATGTAGTTACTGTTATTATCCCCATCCTAAAAATGAGGAAGCTGAGGCTAAGAGAAGTTAAGAGACTTTTCAATAAGTCACACAGCTAATATGTGACTCAGAATTTGAATTTAGGTCATCCTGAATCCAGGTTATCCACTTTATCCACTGCCACTTAAACTAATGAGCTCCAGTTATAAATCCAAAGTATAGAATTAGATACCTTTTTAGACTAGAAAAAAAAGATTTGTTTGACTTCATTTTAGGCATTTTTTTCATTTTTTGTATTTTTTTCCTTTTTTATGGAGAGGGGGACTTGGATTTTTTTTGGGGGGGAGATAAATATAGTGTTGCCCAGAAAAGAATGGAAATTAAATACATTCTTGAAGCATATTTAAATCACAGAGAGGAGAATAAAAGGATTTCAGAAGGAAACACAGAGAAGTAAGGCAGTTTTTAAAAGTAGCATGTTGAGTTCATTACATACATTTGTAAACAATTTATAATAAATAAAAATTAAAAGATAATTAGCTGGATTTTAGACATACTGATTGAGATGTCTGTAAGGCTTTTTCTTCAGAAAGTCTGATGAGTGTGACGTGGAATTAGAACTGAGGAAAATTTTTTAGGGTTGGTTATATAGATCTGAGAGTCACCTGCTGAAATAATAATTCAGCCCATGGGAGCCACTGAGTGAAAGAATGTAGAGGAAGGAGAGAAGAGAGTTCAGGGAAGAACCCTAGGGTAAACTCAGAATTAGCAAGAATAATATGGATGAGTCAGCAAAAGACACTGAAA
The DNA here is from genome assembly GCF_048593235.1 of Sminthopsis crassicaudata. Taxonomy (NCBI): domain Eukaryota; kingdom Metazoa; phylum Chordata; class Mammalia; order Dasyuromorphia; family Dasyuridae; genus Sminthopsis; species Sminthopsis crassicaudata. The sequence goes on from NC_133617.1 coordinate 499,959,953, forward strand.
AGGAATGTTAGAAAAGTAGAAGGAAAATCAGGAGGAAGTAGAACCATGAAAAATCAGACAAGAAAATATCCAGAAGACGAGACCAAAAAGGCACAGAGAAATTAACAGGCTTTCCTTAGCACATGCAGATAGGAAGCAAGAAAGCTGTAATCTGTCTCCAGGTCTCCTAAATTTAAGTCTGCTGTGTTTTCACTATTTAATGCTATCTCTCATAATGGCATAATCTAATTCATAGCATTCAAAGACTGTGGACTATTTATAAACCCTAAATAGGTGGCCTGGTGAATAGAGTGCCAGGTCTGGAGTCAGGAAAACTCATCTTCTTGAATTCAAATCTGGCCTCAAACATTTACTAGCTGCATGACTGTGGGCAAGTAAGTGGCTATATTATTTTTCCCTCAGTTTTGTAACCCGAAAAATGATTTCGAGAAGGAAATGGCAAAATATTTCATCATCTTTGTCAAGAAAATCCTAATTAGGGCCATAAAGAGCAGACACAACTGAAAAACAACAAAATTATATTTTCTATAAGTGAAAAGTATTCACAAACATTGCTAATGTACATATTTTGACCTAAAATTTGTAACAAACACTTCCAACTACTTTAATGACTCTGGAAAATCCTGAAAATGTGTATCACAAAATGTAATAAAAAAAATTTAAAAACACGTAACTCAGTGGGTCAACACAAAGAGCACATTGTACCAATATATTTATGTATTGTATAAGATCCTGAGTTCAAAGGGCTACACTTTTATGTTGGTTTTATTTACATGTGAAATTTTTTCCAAGTGATACAGGGAAATGGATACCATATGTTTCTTAGCTATTTTGTTCTGACAGGAACCATTAAGAACTCTACGTGGAAATGGATTTTGTCTGTGCCTTATGAAAATAATTCCTTCTAGTGAAGGGTCTAGACATTGCAAAAGAAGCATCAACATTTTGATTTTGTTGTCATTCTCTTTATTCACAAATCTACTATTCCGTCTGAGGCTGAAAATGAATTTTTTTTCTTTTCTACCTTTGATTTGAAGAAAAACCCCAACAACAACATCCAGAAGCTACTGTTATCAAAATAGACTTTTCTTTGCTCCATTATTCTTAAGGTGCTCAGATTTGTTGTTTCTGTACATATGCAACTTAACCCAACAAAAATAAATCCCCTAAACTCTAACATTTTCTTTTAAACTAGGAAAATAGAACAAATTGATAATCAACTTTTAAGCGTAATTCAAGATAAAATTTTAGAAAGCTTAATTTCTATTTTCAAATAGTAGTTAATTGTTTTTAGAATATACAGAAATAGAGAAACAATTAATCACTATCAGTAATCTTCTAGAAATTTTTTCTAACAAATCCCAAATTAATTTAGACATGACTCAAACTGTCACAAATTTGTTGAAAAATAAGATTGTATACTTGAGTAATCAAAGGTCATCGAGGAAAGGAACTGCATCTTTTCCCCTGTAGTCTTCTATGGTGTTCAGAATAATATTTTGCACATTAAAAATTAATAAATATTTATTAACAGAGGGGCAGCTAGGTGGTGCAGTGGATAGAGCACCAGCCCTGAATTTAGGAAGACCCGAGTTCAAATGTGGTCTCAGACACTTAACACTTCCTATCTGTGTGACCCTGGGCAAGTCACTTAACCCCAGCCTCAGGGGGAAAAAAAATTATTAACATAATGACAAGTAAATTTGTTCAATAAGTAATGCCTGAGTCTCTATTCTTTTTGAATATTTGTAATATTTCAAAAGTTTTGTTCATAATGAGTTAAACTTTTCTTTCTTGTGTCTTTTCTTTCCCATCAAGTTCCAAAACCCACTATTTCAGATAATTTATCTCTCTTACATTCTTGAAATTAAAAATAGTAAATATTCAATTAGGTCTAAGATACAACAACTCTCTTGTTTTGATACAATTTATTTACAGGGTATAACTATGTACACTTATCCTTTCCACATCACAATTTTCTCCACTGCAGTTTTAATATGTAAGCAAAAGAAATCAAATAGGAATTTGGGGGGAGTTTTGCGGAAGCTGCAGAAAGCATGAGAAGGCTAGCAGACAACGTTGAAACAAGTTTAGAAACTCAGAAATGCACAATAATATATGTATAGTTTATATAAAATAGCCTATTATATATATGCACATATATATGTATACATATACATATACATATACATATACATATACATATACATATACATATATACATATATATATATATATATATATATATATATATATATACTTATTCCAAATTTTACAATAAGGTAATGTAAACCTTATAAAAGAAAAAGGGAAAAAAATTCAGACTTCTATGGTATAAATATTTTACATGGATTTTCTAGATCATAAGGGACACCATGCTTCCAAACCCCAGAACGTGAAAGGGATTTATTTTCAATCTGGCCTAGAAGTATTGGTCTGGGAAAATATATATGCAAATTAAAGATACTATGCAAATATTCACTCAACATGTGACTAATCAGCATATTTTAAAACTTGATGACGTAGAAGTGAATACTGCATTAAATATATGATATCATTCACATTGGTCTAATATGACAAAGTTTGTGATATGTTTTTATAACTATTTTATTTAATCTTTAAAACAAACATGATATTGTTAGTGCATTTGTTTCTTCCACTTTGCAGATGAACAGACTGAAGTTCAGATTTTCCAAAGTTTCTAAACCTATTTAGTAGAGTTAAAACTTGAGCCTAGTCTTCACAAGACATGGTAATTATTTAGTAAACCATTGAAAGGATACATAAAAAGTTAAGGCAGATATTTAAGATAATTATATGTGTCACATTGTAATCTGCCCTATTTCTACACAGGTCCTACATTAAGCACATCATACATATGCATACTTTATTCTATATAATGCAAACCAGAATGTAATACATTCTTCTGAACCCTTGACTTTAATCTGATTTCTATAGTTTATAATTATAAGACTAAGTTAATTGCTGACAGTGGACAATTATTTGGCTCATGAGACTGATAAAATAACATTTTCTTATGCAGATAATGTGTAGTTTGCTACTTTAAGTGTAGGTTTATTTTTAAGCCTTGATGCCAGTGCCGACTGCCAAAATGCCAATTCTTTGCTGACATCTGTTTATAATACCATCCTAATATGAAATTTGGGCTTCTATATTTGAAAACTAGCTTGAGAAATCAAAAGAGAAAAAACATAGCCTTCTAAGTTTCTTTTATTTAATTTATATCAAGCAAATTTTGGTTTTTAACACTAATAAAACAATTGCTTTATACAGAATTCAATTCCTATCCTAAACAGAAAGATAAGTAGGAGCAATATATTATTTCCATGCCAGAGCATATAGTGACTTTTTTTTTTTTTTAGCCTCCACTAAGAAAGGCATTGGGAATCTAAGATCTTCTGAATACTTTTATTCTGAGTCTTGTATGTTTCCTTCTATTTGAACACCTAAGTCTGTAACAGAAGTTAATGAAAGTTTTAATGTGGGTTCCAGGTTCCCAACACTTTCATAAATAGTCCTCAGCGCAAAAACCTCAAGGTCTGAAGGAAGTGATAAGTGGCTTACACCTTTTTCTGACAACAGGAAGAGAAAGATAGAGTCCAGGGGGAAATAAATATCTTCAGTGTTCCTGAGACTGAGGGCTGGATAGTAACCTCAAATTGTAGATAACTTGGACTACCTCTTGATCGAGGGAATGGGGTCAGGAATTTTTGTGGTAGGAAAGAAAAATCTGTATTAACATATCTGTGGAAAGAGAAAATCTAAGTGAATCTTCTCTGGAACTCTTCCAACATATGCTATTTTCTCTTTATTCAAGAATTTGAAAGCCTAAGATGAGGGCTCAACCTCAGCTACCTATTTTAGTTCTGTTAGAGGAGAAGGATAAAAGGTGGTTATGGTTGAAATTAATTTAAAACTCCTTTAACAAGGCTTTTAATGAGTAGGAAAGCCCTGGCGAGCACTACTTGTATTCTCTTTTTCTGTTCTCAAAGATTTGGAGACCAACAGATGAGGAAATCCTGAAGTGGTAGCAAGAGAGAGAAAAGGAGTAGGTATATGGGAGATTTTTATTTAAAAATTACTAAAATTTTATTTTAAAAATTTCAGTCAATGATCTGACCACAACAGAGTGTTTAATTGACAAAGGAAAAAAAGTTATTTGAATTAGATTTAGAAAGTGTTTACCTTTCAGTGGCTAATAAAGAAACAGTAAGTAAAAAATAAGTAAATGTGTCAGTTTCTGACTTTTCACATTTCCTACCCATTTTAGAGTAGAAATTGCTCCTAAGTTATGTATATGTCTTTGTTCTATGAAAACTTCCATAGGAACTAAATTACTCGCACTAAGTATAAATTCTTTTTTTGTTTTTCAATCATTTCAGATTCTTTGTGACCCCATTTGTGTTTTCTTGGCAAAGTTATTGGAATTGTTTGTCATTTCCTTCTCCAGTTCATTTTACAGATGAGAAAGTGAGGCAGAGATAAGTGACTTGCCCAAGGTAACACAGCTAATAGGTGTCTGAGGCCAGATTTGAAATCAGGAGGATGAGTCCTCTTGACTGCAAGCCCCATACTCTAGGGATCCTATAAAATAAAAAGTGACTATCTATAGGAATATCTCTTCATGAAAGAAGAGACAATATTTTGAAAACAAGATTACTTTTAGATCTTAAAATAACTTTTAATAAAACATAGTAATTGGTCATTTTACATATGAGGAAACTGAGTCCCAGAGATCAAGTGAGGTGCCAAATATAATACAAGTAAGGAATAAAAGCCAGAATTTGAATCTAGGTCCTCTGACTTCATATCTAGTGCTTTTTTCATTTTACCCAACTATTTCTTTTTTATTGTAATCTAAAAATGTGCTTGATCTTACTTCTTAAGGTTCATGACACTGGTAAAACTTAAAGGAATTAAGTCTTGAATTCACTCCAAGTTCTTTTACAGGGGTTTCTATCCCTAGAAATATATGTGAATATTTTAAAAGACAGAGAGAATAATGTCACATAGTTCTGGCATTACTGACATCAGGGAAACAAACTTTAAAAATAAAAATGAAATGAGTAGTATTTTTTACAGTTTTAATGCTGTTTGAACCATAAAAATGCAATGTTGGGGTTCTTTGTTTTGCCAATATTAGGGTGGAAAAGGAAGCTAGCTTGAAGAATTAGTTGAAAATGAGAATTTTCACTAGTTTTGTAAAAACTATCAGTTTAAAGGGAGAGTGAGTGGAATCGAGGGCACAGATCTCCCAAATTCTCCTCAATTTAAAATAATGTGTCAGGACAAATTCAGAAGTAGAACCCACAAAAGAACAGGGTGAAACAATTTTCTAGCCCAAGACAACTTAGAAAGTTGGCAGGATAAGTCTGTCATACTAGGTTGAAAGTAGTACATTTCAGATTGCATGAATATAGGTACTACTCCAGCAAACAACAACAGACAGTGGAGGGTAGCAGCAGCAGTTTCAGAAACTCCGATAAAAAATGGTAAAACTGGTCAAAAGATTACAGAAGTCACTTCACTGGCACTGAGTGCAGGATTGTTGCACTGTCCATATACAAATCTGGATCACAGTCAGGGTAAAGAAGGAACACGAACACACTAGGGCATATAGCTGCAAAGGAGCAGGGAATTCTGGATTCAGACCAGAGAAGAGGCTAGAACAGTAGTAAATATACCTCTTCTTAAATCATACCACTTTGGAAGAACCAGAATCCTAAAACTAGCTATGAAAATATCTGTACAAAAAACTTGAAGCTTGGGACAATTTTCCCTTTTAACACAGGTGGAGTTCAACTTTAACATTAAAAAAAAAAAAGATTAGAAAAAAAGAACCTGCTCATTGAAAGTTACTGTGCTGACATGAAAGATTGAAACTGTGAAAAATGGAGTTGACAAGCTTGGTAAAGTAGGCATTCAAACACACACACACAAACTGAAGAAAATAATACCTTAAAAATGGAATAGATCAAAAGGTAAAAAGAGGCACAAAAATCAACTAAAAAGAAGACTTTTTTTTTTAAATAGAATTGACTAAATGGATTAACGGTGCAAAAGTTCATTGAAGAACAAAACTCCTTAAAAAGTAAAACTGGTCACATGGAAAAGGAGGTACAAAAATTCTCTGAAGAAAATAATTCCTTAAAAATGAGCACTGGGCAAGGGGAAGCTAATGACTACATGAGACTCAAGAAACAATAAAAGAAAATCAAAGAATATGTGAAATCTCTCACTGGAAAAACAAATAATCTGGAAAATAGATCCATGAGAGACAATTTAAGAATTACTGACTACTAGAAAGCTATAATCAAAAAAAGAGGCAACATTGTCTTTTGAGAAATTATGAAGGAAAATTACGCTGATATTCTAGAACCAAAAGGCAAAAGATAAATTGAAAGAAATCATCAATCACCTCCTGAAAGAGATCCCAAAATGAAAGCTCTTTTTATAACCAAATTCCAGAGATCCTAGGTCAAGGAGGAAATATTCTAAGCAGTCAGAAAGAAAAAATTCAAATATTTTCATGCCACTGTGAGAATAATACAAAATTGAGCAGCTTCTTTGTTAAAAGATTGGAGGACTTTTGTCTGATGGTTCTTGAACTTGGCGACTATATTTCTTGGCATTTTGATTTTAGGGTCCCTTTCAGTAGGTGATTGATGAATTTTTTCAATGTCTATTTTACCCTCTGTTTCCAAAACATCTGGGCAGTTCTCTTTGATAATTTCCTCGAAAATGGTGTCCAAGCTCTTTTTTTCCTCCCATTTTTCAAGGAGTCCGATTATTCTCAAATTGTCTCTCCTGGATCTGTTTTCCAGGTCTGTTGTCTTTCTAATAAGGTACTTGACATTCTTTTCAATTGTTTCATTTCTCTGGTTTTGCTTGACTACTTCTTGGTTTCTTCTTGATTCATTCATTCCTACTTGTTAGAGTCTAATTTTCAATGATGTATTTTCTTCACTCACTTTTTTTATATCTTTTTGTAATTGTCCAATTGTGTTTTTAAGTGAGTTTTTTTCTTCTATGGAATGTTTTTCCATTTTATCCATTTTATTTTTTAGAGAGCTGTTTTCTTTTTCCAGCTCACTAATCCTGTTTTCCTTGGAGTTGTTTACTTTTTCCAATTCATCAATCCTGTTTTCCTTGGAGTTGTTTACCTTTTCCAATTCACTAATTTTGTTTCTCAATGATTTGTTTTCTTTATCCACTCTGTCTTTAAATGCGTGGAATGACTTCTCCAGGCTCTTTTGCCAAGCTTCCCATTTCTCTTCTAGTTCTCTTGTGAGAGCCTTTTTGATTTCCTCTATGAAATTCTTTTGAATTGAGGAAAAAATACTGGAAGCTGCTAGAAAAAAGCAATTCAGATATGGAGGTGCCACAATAAGGATAACCCAGGATTTAGCAGCGTCCACATTAAAAGAACGAAGGGCCTGGAACATGATATTCCAAAAGGCTAAGGAACTTGGTATGCAGCCAAGAATAACTTACCCAGCAAAAATGAGCATTGTTTTCCAGGGAAGAAGATGGACATTTAACGAAATAAATGAATTCCATCTATTCTTGATGAAAAAAACCAGACCTACATAAAATGTTTGATCTTCAAATACTGAACTCAAGAGATTTCTAAAAAGGTAAAAAGAAATCTTGAGAACTATACTTCTGCCATAAAAATATGTAAAGAACATACGTATAATTTGTCCTAGAAACTAGAGGTGGAAAGGAAATTATATTATAAAAAAGTGCAAAGTGGTGGTACTACATCTCATGAAGAGGCAAAGGTAACCTATTATATCTGAGAGAAAGAAAGGAGGGAGATGAACATAGTGTGTATCAATAGACATATTCGATTTATGGTGAAACTTCTTCCACTCCATTGAAAAGTGAGAGGGAAGGAGTAAGCTAAGGGGAAGGGAATACAGAAATTATGAGGAAAAGGGGTAAAATAGGGGGAGGAACTTTAAGGTGGGGGAGGGATACTAAGAAGGGAGGGCTGTGAAAAGCAAGTGGTGTTCACAAGTTTAATACTGGGTAGGGGGGTAAGAGGGAAGGAAAGGGGAAAAGCATAAGCAGGGGTTAATAGGATGGCAAGCAATATAGAATTATTCATTTAAACCATAAATGTGAATGGGGTAAACTGCCTCATAAAGAGGAAGCAGTTAGCAGACTGGATTAAAAGTCAGAATCCTACTATATGCTGTTTACAGGAAACACACCTGAAACAGGGTGAGACATTCAAACTAAAAGTAAAAGGGTGGAGCAGAATCTACTATGCTTCAGGCAAAACCAAAAAAGCAGGGGTAGCCATCCTCATCTCAGATCAAGCAAAAACAAAAATTGATCTAATTAAAAGAGATGCTAAAGGGTAGCATCAATAATGAAGCAGTATCAATATTAAACATATATGCACCAAGTGGTGCAGCATCTAAATTCTTAAAAGAGAAATTAAGAGAGCTGCAAGAAGAAATAGACAGCAAAACTATAATAGTGGGAGATCTCAACCTTGCACTCTCAGAATTAGATAAATCAAACCACAAAATAAATAAGAAAGAAGTCAAAGAGGTAAATAGAATACTAGAAAAGTTTGATATGATAGATCTTTGGCAAAAGCTAAATGGAGACAAAAAGGAGTATACTTTCTTCTCAGCATTTCATGGTACCTATACAAAAATTGATCATATACTAGGGCATAAAAACCTCAAAATCAAATGCAGTAAGACAGAAGTCGTAAATGCATCCTTTTCAAACCACAATGCAATCAAAATAACATTTAATAAAAAGCCGGGGGAAAATAGACCAAAAAATAATTGGAAATAAATAATCTTATACTAAAGAATGATTGGGTAAAACAGAAAATCATAGACATAATTAATAACTTCATCCAAGAAAATGACAATAATGAGACATCATACCAAAATGTGTAGGATATAGCCAAAGCAGTACTAAGGGGAAGTTTTATATCTCTAGAGGCCTACTTGCATAAAATAGAGAAAGAGAAGGCCAATGAATTGGGCTTACAACTAAAATTGCTAGAAAAAGAACAAATTAAAAAACCCCAGACAAACACAAAACTTGAAATTCAAAAAATAAAAGGTGAGATTAATAAAATTGAAAGTAAAAAAAAAAAACTATTGAATTAATAAAACTAAGAGTTGGTTCTATGAAAAAAACAACAAAATAGACAAACCCTTAGTAAACTTGATTTAAAAAAGGAAAGACAAAAAGCAAATTGTTAGTCTTGAAAATGAAAAGGGAGAACTCACCACTAATGAAGAGGAAATTAGAACAATAATTAGGAGCTACTTTGCTCAACTTTTTGCCAATAAATTCGATAACTTAAATGAAATGGAAGAATACCTTCAAAAATATAGCTTGCCCAGATTAACAGAGGAAGAAGTAAGTAGTCTAAATAGTCCCATCTCAAAAAAAAGAAATAGAACAAGGTATTAATCAACTCCCTAAGAAAAAATCCCCAGGACCAGATGGATTTACATGTGGATTCTACCAAACATTTAAAGAACAACTAACTCCAATGCTATATAAACTATTTGAAAAAAATAGGGATTGAAGGAGTCCTACCAAATTCCTTTTATGACACAGACATGGTACTGATACCTAAACCAGGTAGATCAAAAACTGAGAAAGAAAACTATAGACCAATTTCCTTAATGAATATTGATGCTAAAATCTTAAATAAGACATTAGCAAAAAGACTTCAGAAAATCATTCCCAGGATAATACACTATGACCAAGTGGGATTTATACCAGGAATGCAGGGCTGGTTTAATATTAGGAAAACTATTAGTGTAATTGATCATATTAATAATCAAATTAATAAAAGCCATATGATCGTCTCAATAGAAAGAAACTGGGAACTTGAAAAAAAGATAATCAATTTTGGAACAAAAGACAAAGACTATAACAAAGGATTCTTTGAGGAAGGTAGTAGAATTGGATTGCAAAATGGAGAGGCAGAAAAAAATAACAGAAGAAAATTTTAAAAAATAAGTTCAAATAAAATATGGGAGCACTACCATTTGAGAATACTTAACATGAAAATAGAAGATAATCCAATGTTAAGAGATAATCTAATGATTATAGATCTTGCAGAAAATCATCAGGAAAAAGAAAACATAAATATTATGTTTTGAGAACTCCCATAGAAAAATTGCCCAGAAATAAAGGAAGAATATTGCAAAGTATATTTTGAAAAAATACACAGAAACTAAATGAAAGAAATTACAAGAACAAGAAACATTACTGCAACAAAATTTTGCAAGCAAGGCTAACTTTTTCATATTTAAGCCTGAATTAGAATAGTATAGAACAGTCCATATTTTCAAGAAATCAAAGAAAAAACTGAAATACAAATAAAGGTAAGTATTCTCCCAAAAGCATACCCTGCAAAGCGGAGCTTATGCAGCCTACTTGATAATAGCAAAACTCTTTTTTTAGCAAAATGTAAGAAAATGAATCATTTCTTCAAATGGACCAAGATGAGAAAATATAAATATGCAAACTAACTAAAGAGAAGAAAATTAAATTCTTTCAGATAGCAATGAAAGATGAATAAATGAAATCCTTGTTTTCATGAGGTTAAGGATAGAAAAATCATGAATATGGAGTGGGAGGTTTTTAAAAAATTTTGATGGATATTTTGTTTGATTTTCTTTAGGGGAAAAAAGGATTTTAAAAGACACTGATAAATCAAAGGGAGCATCAATGCACTAAAGAATCTATGGAACAAAATAATTGCAAGAGGAGAGCAAGTGAAGGTTAAAAATATTTTTGGGGAAAATCCATTCATTCATTAGTAAACCAGATGATGGGATAATATAGTTAGGGTGGGAGAGGATCAAGTTGGATAGTGGAACATCAATTGTAAAAATGAGGCATTTTGGAATGAACAATGATGGGAGATGACAGTACTTAACAGAAATCAACTTCTACAAGATGGAGTCATATGTGTCAATAGTAATTTTAATTAAGGTTAGAATTGATTAGGATCAGAGAAGATGATATCAGCAGGGATCAGGGATATTGAAAAAGACAAAAAACAATATAGATGTCCCTGAATTCAAGACAACAAAAAGACTCCCCATGACACATTTGTTTTATATAGGTATAAATGTAAAAAGACCTATATGTAACAAGACCCCATGTGTAGCAAGGGCTGTTCTCTAGATTATAGAATGGGGTTGTCTTGGTGTGACTTGAAGGGAGTTAGAATAGAAATCTCTAGTCCCTTCTTCCCTGATACTTCTCCAAAAGAGATTTCCACTCCTGTGAGGAGAGAAAATAGGAAGTTGGGGATAGATGCTGCTCCCTTCTCTGAAAAGAGAACCACCTAGAATTATATTCATCTGCTATCTTTAAATATTGTTAGTTTAGGGAATTTGATCATGTTCAATCATTGTCTGATCATTGTATCATTATTTGGGGGAAGGAAGACTCTAAGCTCTACATCCAAGGCTTGATCTCTTTTCCACAAAATGTGAATAACATTGTGAATAGTAAAGAAATCCTTTTATCCAATCATAGCAAAACAGGAATCAAAGATATGTATATATGAACATACATGAATGAAAGAATTCTCCCATTGGGAAAGAGATAACCAAGGAAAGAATGGTGTATCTTACTCAAGGGGAAACTGTCCAAAGTCTAGTGTGGCAAGCTAGATATAAAGACATAATAAAGACTACAAGCTTTTCTCATGCCTTCCCAGAATCTTTTTATTCAGCAATCAGATGTGGGGGTTTCCTCTTCCATTTTCTCTCTTAATAGTGGAACACCATAAGAGATTTGACGCTTGAAGAATACTTGAAGCTTGAAAAGTTCCTAAAGAGGACCTAAGAAGGATGGAGTTTTTCCAATCTCATCAACTCTACCCTACTTCTCATGTAGGAGTCCTAAACCAATAGGCTTGGGACATGTGTTACATAAAGTAGTATAAAAAGAAAAAAAGCAATAAGAGAGTAGATAACAATACTTATTTGGAAAGGTTCATTAATTTTAATAAGTGAAACAAGAATGGACAAGGTTGATGGAGAGCTATGGGAACTAGAAGGATTTGGGGAAGTAGAGAAACATAGAGTGAGGGAAAGAGGGAGAGAAGAGGAGGGGAAGAAGAAGAGTAAGAGTGATAGAGAAAGAGAGGGAGGGAAAGGGAAAGGGAAACAATAAAAGTAAGCCCAAAGAGTCTGAAATTTGTCATGGTAACAAAAGAAAGGAGAACTGATGGGGAAGAAAAAGATTAGGTTAGCAAAAATAAATCCCAGAGATTAAGTGCTGATTTAAAAAAAGAAAAACATATATATATATAATAGAAAAAAACACAAACTTAAGAGTTGTAACTCTAAATGTGAATGGATTAAATTCACCATTAAAAAGTATTTGGAAATTAAAAAAAAATCTAACAATTTGTTTCAGACAATAAACACATTTAAAATATGAAGATAGTGAAAAATGATGGGGGGTTTGGAAAAAATTTATTGTGTTTTAAGGAACTTTAAAAATCAAGGACTGCCTTCTTGATCTCAGATAAGGTAACAATAAAATTTAATAATGTTGAGACTTTTAGCAAAGATATCTAAATGAAAGATTGCAAAATGGAAAACATTAATGAGTATAGCAAAGTGTCAACAAACAATAGAGAACATTAGTGAGGTAACCCACACACAATACACATACACACACACACACACACACACAATCAAAAAAATGGTATGAACTCTAGGGATGAGCCACAGTAGGTACCTTAACAGCCTCATAAAGAAACGCTGATGAAAGCAGGTATAGCCTGGGACCAGGATCTCTGCTTTAATCTTTTGGTTCCCATCAAAGAGATTTTAGCTCCTTCATCCTTTCCAGGACTAGAGGAAGGGACAACCTCTAGTCACAGTTGAGAATCCCTTTCCAGAATTCAACAGGAAGAAAATCTGGGCTCAACTAGCTATCCAGGACTATGAGAAGGGACATAAACCTTGGATTTGGTCAACATTCTAGTTCAGGACTGCAGCAATTGGCAATGCATACATGATCTCGACCAGATGCTCTATCTAAAATCACAGTCTCAGCATTCCAACTTAGACATTAGAAAGGATAAGGTTAAAAAGTTATTAACAATTAGTCACTGGCTGCACTGCTCCGAGCTGAAGACAGACAGCTTACTATAGTTGCTTGCTACTCTCTTCAACCACCTTGAAGGACTAAATTGACAATAACTTTAGCAATTTTAGAGTCATGAAAAGTTCAGAAGGAAATACAAATAAGAAATCTGCACCAGCTATCCACAAAGAAAAGAGATTAAATACTTTACAGAGACCTTCAACATTCTTCACCATTGACTTCATCAGCTGAGTTCTACCTTCCTGCCTCTACTCTTTCTGGATATATTCTTCCTAATACTTTTCCATCCTTGTGGTATTAAATCCCCCAGTGAGAGAGCAAAAATTTTTCTCCATCAACTGCTATGTGCCTTCTTATCTCCATTCCCCTCAACCCTAACCTCAATGCCCCATTTCATTTGTCTGCTTACCTTTTATTATGCTCCCTAAAATGATATTTAATAAGCCTTTGTTAATTTTAGACATCTTTCTCTTATTCTATATTCTGGATTTTACTAAGACTTGGTGATGAGAACTAGGTAAGGGGTACCTAAATGAAATTAGGTTTAATTGAGGTCTAGTGGCAGGTTCAGGGTACAGGAAGTCAAGGAGAGCTCCCCTGCAACTGCTTTGGATTCGGCACAAGGATACAGAGTTAAATGAGGTCTAGTAGCAGCGCAAGAGTCCTCTGGAAAGGAATTTACAGAACCAAAAACCTAGATTGATAAAAGAGATTTATTGTGGGGTTTGGAAGTAAAGTTTAGTTAGTAAAGTTGAGGGTAGAGATAAAAGGGCACTGGAACCTTCCAGTGGGCAGAAACCCTTGACATGACTGGCATAAGGATGCCATGTTTGGGATCCCTTAATGGCTGCAAAGAGTGGACTCCAGTTTAGTCCTTTTTATAATGGGGGCTTTTGATAATCTGAAGGGGCTCATGGGTGAAGTCCCAGTTTGACTTCTGGCTTGAGTTTTAGCCAGGGTTAGAATTTGAATAGAATTCAATGGGTTTTTTAGATAAGGAGGAAACTGTTTGTGCTTGGGGTGAGGCAGAGTCCCTGGGGCAGAGTCCAAGGAGGTTTTAAGAGTTTTGGGGTTTCCTCATCATTGGTACCCTCTAAACCTGGGTTGACACAATTTCTGACCTGAGAGTGTTGGACCCTTAATACCCAACTTCTCAAACTCATTAATCCTAGAAGTGTGTGCCTCTTCCATATTTCTTCAGTAGCTTTACTTCCTTTGAAGTTCACTCTATAAACTTATCTAATTCAGATCTTAGTGGCTGTTATCTATCAATTATCAAAACATTCTTCCTCTTTTCTCAATAATTCAGTGCCTGATTCATAATCTCCCTCTTAATTCTAATATTTGTCCTTATATTAGGAGAATTTTTTAAAAATTACTGATGTTCCTGCAAATACCATAACCTTTCAGTTCTCAACTGCCATGACCTATTCCACTCCACCTCAGTTTCACATAAGTATAATCACATCCATATTCTTTGATCTAATAACAATCTTCTATCATTTCATTTTTCCCCATGATTTATGTTTAAACTTATTCTTAGTCCTTATTACAATCTCTAATTCCTTTACCTCTCAATACTTTACCAAACCATTACCACTGCTTTAACAATATTTTTCTTCCTTCCTAATTCTGACCCTTTGGTGAAGCAGTTCAAAGCTCCATTATCCTTTACTTTGTCACCAACTATCTATTTGGACACTGATGGAAAACCAAAAAGCCGTAGATACTTCTAAGCACACAATATTCTCCTTTTGTCAAGGTGGAATTGGGGACAGAGAGAGACACCTACACTGAAGTTAAGGTTGAGGAGTTTTCTTCTTCCCCATCTCCCTAAATAGCTTCTTCTAAAGGATCTAATTCTTCTGCTTCCCTAGGATATCTTAGCCCCCAACTGGATAGAGCAGATATGACCAAATTTTCTCAAAGACTTTTTGCATTTAAAGTCTTTGATTGATTTACTTAATGAAGGTATATAGATCTTGTTCACACCTATGGTTTGAATGATTCAATCAAGATATATTCATATCTGATAAATATATTAGGTGTGATAAATTAATGTGGTGGGAATTATTTTGAAATCATTTCCTGACATATTCACCGGTAATCCCTCAGATATCATAAACTGTCTATGAGAGATTTCAAACTGGATGTTGCATAATCATTTCAAACTTAACAAATCTTAACTACAAGTTATTACCTTTTCCTCAAAGCCTCCTTTCACCAAACTTTTCTGTTTCTAATGAGGGAACCACCATCTTTCCAATTACTTAAGTTCCCATATATCCAATATATTGCAATATCTGGTTTCTATTTCAATAACCCTTATTACATCCAACTTTTCATTTCATCCACCCAGCTATCATTCTAGTTTGGGTCCCCATGACTTTAATCATCTCCTAATTGGTCTTCTGCTTCTAGTCTCTTATCACAATCCAGCTTCCACACAGCCATCAAAGTGATTTTCCTAAAGTAAATATCTAACTGTATATCTTTCCTCACCCTTTATGTGGTTCCCTATAACCTCTAAGATGAAACCTAAACTTCTCTGCTTGTAATTTAAAGTTATTCAAAAATTGACCCTTTTCTATCTTAATAAGATAATTCATTACTTCCCTATACATATTTTATCAACCAGCCATGCTGGTATACTTTGTTCCTTCTTTTGTGTTAATGATTTTATTCTAGCTATTTTCCTTACTTCATCTTTATTTCTACCTCTTGAAAGCTGATTTCCTTTAAAACTTAGTTCAAATGCTTCTGTCTAGATGGAGGATTTCTTGATTCCACCTCATTCCTTACCCCCATTCGCCACTGTTAGTACTTTCTCTTCTCAAATTACCTCATAGTCATTTTTTATATAGCATGTATATATTAATTTTAGATAAACACGTTGTCTTCCCAAAATGATTGCTGCCATCATTATATAAAGTGTTTCATTCTACATCAAGAGGATGATTATTACAAAGGTAAGATGAAGACAATGAGAAAGAACAATACCCAATGGCCTGGATCTTGGTGAGGTAAAGTGGAAGAGGGAAGAAAAGTATATAGATCTTTAGAATTACATATTCCAGCATTTATTTAATTCTCTTTCCATCTATGCCTCATTTTTCCTTGTGGATGAAGGGAGAAGAAACATGTCAAAATATGATTGAGGTAAAATCTAGTTTAATAATTATGATAATTATTATGAATAGAATAAAACTCTTCATTAAAATGGAGGTGATTGGCAGAATGGATCACAAAACAAAACTCTAAAATAGACTGTTTATAAGAAATATACTTGAAACATTAAGATTCACAAAGAGTTAAAATGAAGAGTTGTAATAGAATCTTTTATGTCTTAACTGAATCTAAAAACTTGGATTGGTACCATAAATAGTCATGGTTAAAAGAGATAATTAGGTGAAGTATATTATTTTTAAAAGGAATTATAAACAATGACAACACACACAAACATCCAATTCTATATCTAAACATTTTGCATAATGATTTTATTATCTAGTATGTTGGCTATCCCTACTGGATTTATATCATTTGAAAACTTGGTGAACATGTAGATTATGTCTTTATCCAAGATAAAAAAGCTAAACTTCATGGCTTTAATCATAGATCCCTTGGAGGACCCTGTCTGAAATGTTGACAATTAACCATTAGACAGTTAGACACTACAGCATATAGAATGCCGAACTTATGAATCTGAGAAATCTGAGTTCAAACCCTACCCCAGATACTAGTTGTGTTACTCTGGGACATCTCAGACTCAGATTTCTCATGTGTAAATAAGGGGAGATAAATGGTACCTACTTCTTAGGGTTGTTGTGAGATAAAAAATGAGATAAGATTTGCAAGTTACTTTGAATATGAATTCTAGCTATTATTATTGTTGAAAATTGCTCTGGTCATCTGATCAGTTCTGAATTCATCTAATTGTATTATTGTATTACCAAAAACTCTTATATTTCCATGTTTTAAATAAGACTACTATATTTCTCTTACTTATCAGTTTTAATAACTCTGCATGAAAAGCAAATAAGTTTAGTCTCATTTGTTCTTGATGAAGCCATGCCATCTCTGTTTAATTGGGATTTCATACTGTAGAGGCTTTTCCATAATAATCCCTTTAAAGTATCCAAAGAATCAGAGTCAAATTGAAAGGCCTACTGTATGCAGACTCTATTTTCTTCCTTTTTTTTTGAAAATTAGTACATTTGCCCTCTCTGATCTTGTAAATACCGTTCATTTTCTATATGTTTTCATATATAAGACTGACATTAGTTCAACAATATATCTGCCTATTCTTTCAGTATAAGACAAGTTTATTTGAATCAGATGACTTGAATTCATCAAAGACCACTAGATGCTCTCTTATTATCTCTTTACATGAATATCAAAGACCTGTTAGCCATTTTTTATTCTTTCATTTCCAGTAGGAAAATAATAAAATAAAAATTGAGTAGCCTATCCTCTCTGCTGCCAGTTATCCTTATCCCATTGACCCTAAGCAATGGTTACATCCATTTTTTGATCGTTACTTTTACCAATATAGTTTTTAAAATCTACTCTTTCTATTGCCCTTGTCTTTGTCAGCTTTAGATCACTTCAAAGTTTAGTGCTTATAATGCTATTTTACATGACTGTGATAAACTATTAAATAATCATCTATTATGTGATCTTACTTCAACACTTTTTAAAATACCTAAGTTAATTGGTGAGTTTACTATGCATCTGCATTACTTTTTAAAAGAACTTAATTACCTGACTGGAATTTTGCCAAAAAAGATAGATGTCTAGGAATTACTGAATGAAAATCTTATTTTTCCACTTTGCATTGTACCTTTACAAAAACTGACATTGTGTTGGGGCATTAAAAACTAATAGACAAATACAGACAAACAAATATATTAAATATGTATTTTCAGATCACAACACAATAAAAGTTAATTCTAAAAAGATGAATATGAAGAAAGAATTCAGATTTTAAATGGAAAACAAAAATATGAACCTATTAAAAATAAAATAATTTAATCAAAGAAAGTAATGACAATGACATAACATAACCAAAATGTTGGCAATCCTTAAAGGAAAGTTTACATCTTCAAACATAACAAAAGTTAAAAAAAAATATATATAATGAATTAAGCAGTCGTCATTTATGGTAAGAATACTATAAATAAATAAATTTTTATTTAACATTATAAATAATAACTATCTAAAAATAATAATTACTTTTGGAGGGGTAGAAGGAAGAATAGAAATACACTAAAAGTCTTTCCAAAAGATGAAGACTAAAGCAAGCAAATAAGACAGGACAATGAACTTTTAGGGAACGAGAATAGGCAGAGAAGGCAAAATGATCTCTATGTGCCAATGATATGAGAGTTTACTTATAAAATCCCAGAGAGATAAAACTTATCAAAGGAAACAATAAGTTCAATAATGTATCAAGATATAAAATAAATCCACAAAATTATTAATCCTTTAGTTCATTAAGAAAACCCAGTAAGGTGAAATAGAAAAAGAAATCTCATCCAAATTAATAATCAAAAAAGTGAATAAAATATCTAGATGTCTACCTACCAATAAACTTTGAGACTTGTATGTATACAAATGCAAAACACTCTTTACAATTGGAGGGAGATTAGTTTTTCATGCTTTTATTGCAATTAAATTAAAAATAAAAAATAACAATGCCACTTAAACTAATTTACAGATTTGGTGCTCTATGAATCACACTACCAAGGGACAAAATAATAATAAAATTCATTTGGCAGAAAAAAAATCAAGAATATCCAGAAAAATTTTGAGAAAAAGCATTCATAAACAAGGCACAACATTTTAAGAGTTTAAACTATATGGTTCTTCTTTAAAAAACAAACAAATCCAGAAAAACAGAAGAATGGAACAAATTAGATAAGCAAATGAGCATAAGTAATTGAAGAATGTTGTCCTGTGTTTGGTAAAACAAAGAGCATAAATTATTTAGGGAAATATCTTCATTTTTGGATTAAAAATTGTTGGAAAAACTGGGAAACAGCAGAGACCTGATTTAGATTTCCAGTTCTAGTGACAAGCAAGATGGTGAATTTCTCATTTTCTCTGAGCCCCTTCAACTCTATACATCTTCAAATGGATGGATTGTCAGATTTAGAACATTTCTAGTTAAATATGTTGGAGAAAGAAGAGAGAACCCTTACAAAGATCATCATCATCATACTTAAATAGTGCTTTAATAAAAGTACCTTATACATAATTTATCCTTACAACAATTCTCTTAGTTAGGTACTATTACTATCCTCACTTTACACATGAGGAAACTGAAGCTGAAAGACATTTGTGGATTGTCTAGAAAGTAAGTGATGGAAGCAGGAAGGAGCTTTATAAATTCTAATCTTTAAAGTGTTCACTCAGACCTAACCTCCACTAGCATCCATGTATACACAGCTGGAGCACAATTTAAAAGCATGCTTGTGCTGGGCCTATCTTAGCACTCCATTCCTCTTGCTACAGAGACTCTGGGGAAGGAACAAACAAAAACACCACTCCAGCTAATTATTTATTATTTAAGGCTCAGGGCATACCTGGGGGGTAACTACTAAAGTAAAGGAGAAATAGCACCTTCACACTTCTAATTATATTATAAAGAAAGAATCATCAAGGTTCTTAGAGAAAGAAACATCATAAGGAGTTGATTTCAATAATCCAGTGTTTGAAAAACATGAAAACATAAAATACTCAGAGAAAAATTCCCTAATTGATCAGAACTGTTGAAAAAACTTGAAAGCAGTATGAGAGAAATTAAGGCTTGGACCAACATCATAAACCATGTATCGTAATAAATTTGAAATGGAGAAGACTTAAATATTAAAGGTCACAATATTTTTAAAAAGTAGAATAGAAGTGGATCAAGCATCTTTCATAACTTTAAAAGGGTGAATTCTTAACCAAGCAAGAAATAGAAATAAGCACATACACACACACACAGAGTTAATTTTGATTACATATACTTAAAAAGCTTGTCCATGGGAAAAAATTAATACAAGCTGACTAAGTAATGGTCAATTGTGAAAAATATTTGTATCTAAAGTATCTAATGGTTTCTAAGATATACAGACAATAATAGAGGAGGCAATTAGAATATATTTTTTTTTCTGGTACAAAGTAAGTATTTAATAAATGTTTATTGAGCTGAATTGAAGAGATGATGATAAGAAAGCAATTAGCAGAATTGCCAAGTACCATCAAAGGTATAAGAAATATGAACTCCTTACTACAGATAATATTCATGCATAGGAAAGTAATCAAGTAATCGACTGATCATGCAAGGCTTACTGGATAGAGAGGTTAAACCTTGGAGTTAGGGAATTATGCATTCTAGTCTTGTCTTTGGCATATGCAGCAGATGGTAAAGTGTGTAACTCTCTGGAAATCCTGTTAGATTTTCAATATTCTTGAAAATTTCAAAAGACAATATTGCATAGATTTGTTTTTCATCTGGATTTATGCATGCATTTCCATACCAAAAGGTTCCTACAATGAAGTCATGGGTCTAAATAAGGAAAAAAAAATCCGGTCACATTCATTTCAATTTACCAGAAATACTTCATGTGTACTGTCTCCCAGTGAGCTTGAGTTCAACTCCTGGGAACATTCAACAGCTAGAAAGGGATGTATAATTACAAAGAACCATCATGGATTAGTCAAGAACGAGCCAGGCCAGACTAACATAATTTCTTTTTGTTTTTAAATTTTTAAGCTCTGAATTGAAGGAAATGTTTTGGTCAAGTTTACTTAGATTTTACAAAAATGTTTGATAAAGGATCTCATTTTTATTGAGGAAAACAGAGAGCTATGGACTAGACAATAATATAATTAGGTATATTCAGAACAAGACTGATGACTAGACTCAGAGAGTGGTTGTCAGCAATTCATTATCAGTAGTTGCTGTGATGTACCCATCCCAAGAATACTTATGCTTGAATGTATAGCATTTAACATTTTTATCAGTGACTAAGATAAAGGGATGCATAGCACAGTTATCAAATTTGCAAGTGATAGAAAGACTGGGAGCTAATAGTAGTTAGTAATGTCTGCCTGGGTTGTTAATATTTGAGAATCATTTTACATGTTATCTTATTTGTTCCTCACAACAACCCCTTGAAATAGTTATTATTATCCCTATTTTACATATAAAGAAACAGGCGGAGAGAGTTGTGACTTGCCGAGGGTCACATACTGCTATTAAGTGTCTACTACAGGCCTTCCTAACTCCAGGACCATCATTCTATCCACTATTCCAGTTAGCGAACTGGGACAACATCCCCACTGATCCTGACACAATAGAGCATTAGGCAGAAATCTAATGAGATTTAATTTAGTAAGGATAAGTAAAAAATCTTACACTTATATACAAAAAGAAATAATTTTAGGCAACAGTTTGATAAAAAACCTGGTGGGTTTTTATGAACTCTACAACCTTAAGAGGAGACAGCAATACAATGCCACAGGCAAAACACACACACACACACACACACACACACACACACACACACACACACAACCAAAAACAAATACAAAAACAAAAACAAACTAATTTGATCTATACTTGTCCCAAGAGATAAAATTCCTAGTTACTCCCCTGGCCATAGATGACCTGTGAACTACTAATGCCTGAAGACATTTTATTATTCTACATCTGTTTTCCAAAATCTTAATTTTAACTTTTGTTTGATTACTGGATATTTTGTATTTACTTGAGTTCAATTTTATTGTTACAATTGTTTTTTACTTTGAGGGAAAAGAATGCAGGACAGATGATATATTTGTGAAGGGCTGTGGGAAAGGGAAAAACAGTCAATTTGTGTCTGGGAGATGTAGATATAAAAGGACTTAAAATATGAGGTGCTGAAATAGTAGATCTTGAAAACCTGTATGTTTTTTCTTTGTTTTCTCTTTCTTGCCCTCTTCAGTGGTACTAGAAGGTTAAAAGGCTATTTTATTCCAAGTTAGTTGGATTGTAAATCCCAGACCAAACCCTTGTCTAATGAATGAGGGTCAAATTTATTGGGATTAAATTTGTTTTGGGACCTCAACAGACAGAATATCAGCAATAATGAATGAAAATGAAGTACTTTTCATTTGAATCAGAGATATAATCTTTTTATGTGAGTTGCTATTAAATATTTATTTAAATTGAAAACAGAAGAATTATATATTTAGCATCATCAACTATGTCAGTGATTCCCATAAGGTTGTCATGTCAATTTATTATTTTAAGTGCTGGCTCAGGGCCTACAAAAATCTTTGGAAACCATAGATTTCAAATTTATAAGTTCTAGGTTTGTTGCAACATTGGAAAACATTTGGGAATAAGTCTAACACTATTGCCAAGAATATAAATATACCTCTAAGATGGCATTTACTGAAAAGCAAATAAACACTTAGGAGTTTGGCCATTTGCTGTAATTGGGTTAACTGGGAAAAGTGTATTACTTTTAAAGATCTACATGTTTTAAAGTTCAGTTCAAATGATACTTATCCTAAATTTACCAGCAGCTAGTTCCCTGAAGTACTGCTTTTGTGCAAATTTTATATTTTTTTGCTTATATATAGTTTACTCATAAAAGAATGTAAGCTCCTTAAGGGCAGGTTCTATTTAAATTTTTTTTTGTCTCTGTACAGGTAGAGTCTAGCATAATGCCTAACACATTATAGTCATTTATTAAATGTTAAAAAATGAATGAAAAATATTTATCTATAAACTGTCATGTTATTTATTTACTTCATTATATCTAAGTTTTCAGCTAAATTTTGCATAAAACACTACTTTGCCTTGTTTTGAGAAAAATGCATACAGAGTTTAGCAGGTACTATTTAAAAATAACAATCAACTGAACTTATATAACATTAAAATGAATGTATATTTGAATATGCAGACCAATAAATGAGCTCCAAACTAAATTAAATTGCTATATTTTATTTGAATAGCATATATCCATATACTTTTACTTTAAAATTTCACTAAGTGAAATACAATGACTTTTCTGATTTACCAAATCTAAGACAGCAAGTATTAAACAAAAGCTACACAGAAATAAAATTTTTCATTGCAAATCATTGTTCTTTCACTTTTATAGCAATCATTGACCAAAACTAATCTTTATTTGCTGAACTGCCTGGCTTCCAAACTTGTCAAATTTTTACAAGTGTACTCAGGCCCCCTACTAGACTGAAAAGTTCCATGAAATCAGGGACAATGCTTTATCTAAATTTTATCCTTTCTTATTCTGAGCCTGAAATAGTGCATAACACAAAAAAGATTTTTTTTAAACAAATAAATGTTTGTGGAATGAGTGAATAGTTTAGGGACGTCCTAATCTATTTTGTAGCCATGATACTAAATGCAAAATTGTGAGGCAGGTGAAGTTTGTCCTCAAGATTTTCATTTTCCTAGTTATATATCCCACTTGATGATACAATCCTGAGGTACTTGGCATATTTCTCACCCCAAAAAATTTCCTCCTCTAAAAAGACTGGAGATTTATTCTCAGCAAACAACAAATTAAAGTATTACTTCTCCCTGGGGCAAAAGCCTTAAAATTTTATGATAGAATTTGAGCCAAATAATTAGTCATTTGGGAAGATAATTATTAGGAAGAGATTTTTAAGGTAGGTTGGGGTCTTCCTGAAACCTTGAAATCTCACATAAGCCTACTCCAGTTTTAGGTTGCTGCTTGACAATTGGATCTAGACCCATATTCTTGAAACTGGGCTTGAACAACCCATTTCCAAAGGTCAACTGTGATGTTTGTTACATATGCATATATCTACATATGTGTATATGAAGATATAGGCAGATTTAAGTGTGTGTATGCACATATATGTCTATAAACATATGTATATGTATGTTTTATACACAGAAAGACATACTACACATATGCAAGAATGAAATTGTGTTAGTTTTTGTCACTGTATCTTAAGAACCTAATAAAGTCAAGTATATATATATATATATATACATACGTATATATATATATATATAGGTGCATATATATACATATAGATATACATATACATCAATATAGAGAAACATAAATAGAAGGATACATATGGATGACAAAATTATAAATGTTAAATATTGAACTTCTGAATGAAGGATGGGAGAAAGGTACAAAGAAATGCTGTAGAATAATTCAATGAATAATATATAATGATATAACATAAGGCAAAGTAGAAAACAAAATTAACAGGGAACTGAGATTCAAGTAAAAAAAGAAAAGTGAGCCCTTATCTGTTTTCATTGAGTTCAAGCTATCAGGACTAAGTAAACTGTCTTACAAGATTGTAATGGGTGAGCTACTGGGTTTTTATTTATTTGAAACTAAATGCAAAAATAAGAAAAAAAATATCAAAAGAAAGTCAGAAAAAGAAAAACAAGGCAAAACAAAAAACATATGCCTGGTAGAACATCAGGAAGAATTCAAAATATATTTCCATTTCAAAAAAGCATATATAATAAGAGAAGACATTATATTCATGAGTATATATATTCATTTTTCTTTGTTTCCTTGTATGTTATTCTTTTGTTCTCTGCTGTGCACTTTTTATTTTAACTCCCTTTCAATCCTGCCTTCTCCCCCCAAAATGGTATAATTGAGCAAGAATATATGCGTAAATGTGTGTGTGTATAAGTGGTTTTGTGTATTTAAATATTTATACACATCTGCACACATCCACATCCACATAATCTATATACACACATATGCACCTACATCATACCTAAAAACACTCATATTCACATAAATTTATACATACAAATACATACATCTAAAACAATATCAATATGGCTGACATAATTTTTCTATTAATTGAATATTTAAGTCTGACTTTGAGATCAATAATTACTAGTTCTACTTTTTTTCCTAATAAATTTATTCCTTATCCTTGTTGTTCTGTTTGTCTGTATGTCTTATTATTTCCTCTCCTTTCTAACTCTTCTGTTTTAGTTCTATTCCTTAACTTGTCTTGCTATTACTTAACTTCCCCCTATACATGGATCCCTCCCTCATCTTCTCCCTTAACTCTTTCCCTCCCTCTTTATTCCATGCACATTAATCTTATCCCTAAACACTCTACAGTAAGTCCATCTAAGTGATCTATTGTCAAGAAAATAAGAGAAGTTACAAGACTAGAATTGAGCAGATGATGCCCTAGTTGTTTTTTTTTTAGAGAAGGTGGATATTTTAAATCATAGACCCATTAACTTCAAATCATGGCAAAATTCTAGAATATGTTACATATTAATATTTAGAGAATAAAATGATGATCACCAAGAGGCACCTAGGATAAAAAAGAAGAAGGGATGGAATTATTTTCTTTTATAACAGAATTACTAAATTGACACTTCATTATTTCTGCCCCTTCTATGATTTCAATACTTACAATAGCTGACAAACTCCTCTCTCCCCCAAATAAGTTCATTTAAAATTTAATCAAATTGGTGAATTTTGATAATTTTCTGGATAGAATGTTGAAGCATTTGTTTTGTAACTAACAACAAATATACCAGGAAAAAACTATTTGGATGCTTTTGTTAATTGTTTATATAGGTGATTGAGAAAAGCTTTTATTAAATAATTAGACAAGTGAAATTTATTTTTGAACCACTGAGAGGATTTGAACATGTTTGAGAGGTAGGACTTAAGATGTGATCTCACCATGAAACTTTATTGTCCCTCTACTCTACTTATGCATTTAGTCATTCGATGACTCAGCTAAAGTTCTATTTCAATCAGGTGATTTCTTAAAAGCACAGGTCATTTTAAATTTCATATTGAGGAGGACTTCCGGCTAAGATGGCGGCGTGGAGGCAGACAGCTGCTTGAGCTCCTCGCTTTCTCTCAGAACTTACTTCATGACAAGCCTCTGACTTAATGCTTGACCCAGAAAGAAATCCACAAATTATCACCAAGAGAAGACATCCTTGAAAGTCGCCAGAAAAGGTCTGTGTTTGTTCGGGGGAGGGTCAATCAGACTGGGCGCAGACTGAGGGCAGACAGCCAGAGCAAGACAGGCAGCTCACACAGCTCAGACCGGAGGGGGAGGGGTGTGATCTCTGCAGTTTCTGCGAAAGGGCTTTTGCCCCAGTGTGGATGCTCCGTCTTGGCAGCAAGCCAGGAGCAGCAGAGAGGGTGTAAACACCGGAGGTGAAGATTAAAACCCCAGAAAGCCAGCGTCTCTCAGAGCCCGGCCACCCCCAACCCCCACCTGGACTGACTCGGTGCGTTCTCGGAGCCTCAGAGCGCAGACTCAGTACAGTCATTGCTGTTCTGTTAGTGGCTCTCTGCTGCCCTATCCCCAGTCTGTAGAGGAAGCCCATTAATAACATCCAGCCCTATCCCCCGCAAAACAGACCAATTGCTTCTCTTGTCAGTTTGTTTTCTTTGATTCTGACAAAATGAATAAAAAATTCAAAAGGGCTCTAACCATTGACAGCTTTTGTGTGGAGAGGGAGCAGACTTCAAATGCTGAGGAGACTAGGAACAGACTGTCCCCAGATGTATCCCCTGGGAGGGATATAAGCTGCTCCTCAATACAAAAGAACCTCATAGAGGAAATAAAAAAGGCTCTCACAAGAGAGCTGGAAGAGAAATGGGAAAAGGAAAGGGAAGCTTGGCAAGAGAGCCTGGAGAAGTCATCCCATGCATTCAAAGACAGAATGGATAAAGAAATAAAATCATTGAGAAACAAGATTAGTGAGCTGGAAAAGGTAAACAACTCCAAGGAAAACAGGATTAGTGAGCTGGAAAAAGAAATCAGCTCTCTAAAAAATAAAATGGATAAAATGGAAAAAAATTCCATAGAAGATAAAAACTCAATTGGACAATTACAAAGAGATATAAAAAAAGTGAGTGAAGAAAATACATCATTGAAAATTAGACTGGAACAAGTAGAAATGAATGACTCAAGGAGAAACCAAGAGGGAGTCAAGCAAAACCAGAGAAATGAAACAATTGAAAAGACTGTCAAGTACCTTACCAGAAAGACAACAGACCTGGAAAACAGATCCAGGAGAGACAATTTGAGAATAATCGGACTCCCTGAAAAATGGGAGGAAAAAAAGAGCTTGGACACCATTTTCGAGGAAATTATCAAAGAGAACTGCCCAGACGTTTTGGAAACAGAGGGTAAAATAGACATTGAGAAAATTCATCGATCACCTACTGAAAGGGACCCTAAAATCAAAACGCCAAGAAATATAGTGGCCAAGTTCAAGAACCATCAGACAAAGGAAAAGATATTGGAAGCTGCTAGAAAAAAACAATTCAGATATGGAGGATCCACAATAAGGATAACACAGGATCTAGCAGCGTCCACATTAAAAGAACGCAGGGCCTGGAACATGATATTCCGAAAGGCTAAGGAACTTGGTATGCAGCCAAGAATAACTTACCCAGCAAGAATGAGCATCGTTTTCCAGGGAAGAAGATGGACATTTAACGAAATAAATGAATTCCATCTATTTTTGATGAAAAAACCAGACCTACATAAGAGGTTTGATCTTCAAATACAGAACTCAAGAGACTTCTAAAAAAGGTAAAAAGAAATCTTGAGAACTATACTTCTGTCAAAAAAATATGTAAAGAACATATGTACAATTTGTCTTAGAAAATAGAGGTGGAAAGGAGATTATATCATAAAAAAGTACAAAGTGGTGGTACTACATCTCATGAAGAGGCAAAGGTAACCTATTATATCTGAGAGAAAGAAAGGAGGGAGATGAACATAGCGTGTATCAATAGACATACTCGATTTATGGTGAAACTTCTTCCACTTCATTGAAAAGTGAAAGGGAAGGAGTAAGCTAAGGGGAAGGGAATACAGTAATTTCGAGGAAAAGGGGTAAAATAAGGGGAGGATCTTTAAGGTGGGGGAGGGATCCTAAAAAGGGAGGGCTGTGAAAAGCAAGTGGTGTTTACCAGTTTAATACTGGATAGGAGGGTAAAAGGGAAGGAAAGGGGAAAAGCATAAGCAGGGGTTAATAGGATGGCAAGCAATATAGAATTAGTCCTTCTAACCATAAATGTGAATGGGGCAAACTGCCTCATAAAGAGGAAGCAGTTAGCAGACTGGATTAAAAGTCAGAATCCTACTATATGTTGTTTACAGGAAACACACCTGAAACAGGATGAGACATTCAAACTAAAAGTAAAAGGGTGGAGCAGAATCTATTATGCTTCAGGCAAAACCAAAAAAGCAGGAGTAGCCATCCTCATCTCAGATCAAGCAAAAACAAAAATTGATCTAATTAAAAGAGATAAGGAAGGGCATTATATCCTGCTAAAGGGAAGCATCAATAGTGAAGCAGTATCAATATTAAACATGTATGCACCAAGTGGTGCAGCATCTAAATTCTTAAAAGAGAAATTAAGAGAGCTGCAAGAGGAAATAGATAGCAAAACTATAATAGTGGGAGATCTCAACCTTGCACTCTCAGAATTAGATAAATCAAACCACAAAATAAATAAGAAAGAAGTCAAAGAGGTAAATAGAATACTAGAAAAGTTTGATATGATAGATCTTTGGCGAAAGCTAAATGGAGACAGAAAGGAATATACTTTCTTCTCAGCAGTTCATGGAACCTATACAAAAATTGATCATATACTAGGGCATAAAAACCTCAAAATCAAATGCAGTAAGGCAGAAATAGTAAATGCATCCTTTTCAGACCATAATGCAATCAAAATAACATTTAATAAAAAGCCAGGGGAAAATAGACCAAAAAATAATTGGAAACTAAATAATCTTATACTAAAGAATGATTGGGTAAAACAGCAAATCATAGACATAATTAATAACTTCACCCAAGAAAATGACAATAATGAGACATCATACCAAAATGTGTGGGATACAGCCAAAGCAGTAATTAGGGGAAGTTTTATATCTCTACAGGCCTACCTGCATAAAATAGAGAAAGAGAGGGCCAACGAATTGGGTTTACAACTAAAATTGCTAGAAAAGGAACAAATTAAAAACCCCCAGACAAACACAAAACTTGAAATTCAAAAAATAAAAGGTGAGATTAATAAAATTGAAAGTAAAAAAACTATTGAATTAATTAATAAAACTAAGAGTTGGTTTTATGAAAAAACCAACAAAATAGACAAACCCTTAGTAAACCTGATTAAAAAAAGGAAAGAGAAAAAGCAAATTGATAGTCTTGAAAATGAAAAGGGTGAACTCACCACTAATGAAGAGGAAATTAGAACAATAGTTAGGAGCTACTTTGCTCAACTTTATGCCGATAAATTCGATAACTTAAATGAAATGGAAGAATACCTTCAAAAATATAGCTTGCCCAGATTAACAGAGGAAGAAGTAAGTAGTTTAAATAGTCCCATCTCAGAAAAAGAAATAGACCAAGCTATTAACCAACTTCCTAAGAAAAAGTCCCCAGGACCAGATGGATTTACAGGTGAATTCTACCAAACATTTAAAGAACAACTAACTCCAATGCTATGTAAACTATTTGAAAAAATAGGGATTGAAGGAGTCCTACCAAATTCCTTCTATGACACAGACATGGTACTGATACCTAAACCAGGTAGATCGAAAACTGAGAAAGAAAACTATAGACCAATTTCCTTAATGAATATTGATGCTAAAATCTTAAATAAGATATTAGCAAATAGACTTCAGAAAATCATCCCCAGGATAATACACTATGACCAAGTGGGATTTATACCAGGAATGCAGGGATGGTTTAATATTAGGAAAACTATTAGTATAATTGACCATATTAATAATCAAATTAATAAAAACCATATGATCATCTCAATAGATGCAGAAAAGGCATTTGATAAAATCCAACATCCATTCCTACTAAAAACGCTTGAGAGTATAGGAATAAATGGACTATTCCTTAAAATAATAAGGAGCATATATTTAAAACCTTCAGTAAACATCATATGTAATGGTGATAAACTAGAACCTTTCCCTGTAAGATCAGGAGTGAAACAAGGTTGCCCACTATCACCATTACTATTCAATATAGTACTAGAAACTCTAGCCTTGGCAATAAGAGCCGAGAAAGAGATCCAAGGAATTAGAGTAGGAAATGAAGAAATCAAATTGTCACTTTTCGCAGATGACATGATGGTATACTTAGAGAACCCCAAAGACTCTGCTAAAAAGCTATTAGAAATAATTCAGAATTTTAGCAAAGTCGCAGGATACAAAATAAATCCACATAAATCCTCAGGATTTTTATACATTACCAACACAATCCAACAGCAAGAGATACAAAGAGAAATTCCATTCAAAATAACAGTCGATAGTATCAAATATTTGGGAATATATCTACCAAAGGAGAGTCAGGAATTATATGAGCAAAATTACAAAACACTTGCCACAAAAATAAAGTCAGATTTAAATAATTGGAAAGACATTCAATGTTCTTGGATAGGCCGAGCGAATATAATAAAGATGACAATACTCCCCAAACTAATCTATTTATTTAGTGCTATACCAATCAGACTCCCAAGAAACTATTTTAATGACCTAGAAAAAATAACAACAAAATTCATATGGAAGAATAAAAGGTCGAGAATTGCAAGGGAACTAATGAAAAAAAAGTCAGAGGAAGGTGGTCTAAGTGTACCTGATTTAAAGCTATATTATAAAGCAACAGTCACCAAAACCATTTGGTATTGGCTAAGAAATAGACTAGTTGATCAGTGGCATAGGTTAGGTTCACAGGACAAGATAGTGAATAAAAATAGCAATCTAATCTTTGACAAACCCAAAGATCCCAAATTTTGGGATAAGAATTCATTATTTAACAAAAACTGCTGGGAAAACTGGAAATTAGTATGGCAGAAACTAGGCATGGACCCACATTTAACACCACATACTAAGATTAGATCAAAATGGGTCCAAGATTTAGGCATAAAGAACGAAATCATAAATAAATTGGAGGAACATGGGATGGTTTACCTCTCAGACTTGTGGAGGAGGAAGGAGTTTGTGTCCAAGGGAGAACTAGAGACCATTATTGATCACAAAATAGAACATTTTGATTACACCAAATTAAAAAGTTTCTGCACAAACAAAACTAATGCAAACAAGATTAGAAGGGAAGTAACAAATTGGGAAAACATTTTTACAGTTAAAGGTTCTGATAAAGGCCTCATCTCCAAAATATACAGAGAATTGACTTTAATTTATAAGAAATCAAGCCATTCTCCAATTGATAAATGGTCAAAGGATATGAACAGACAATTTTCAGACGATGAAATTAAAACTATTTCCACTCATATGAAAGAGTGTTCCAAATCACTATTGATCAGAGAAATGCAAATTAAGACAACTCTGAGGTATCATTACACACCTGTTAGATTGGCTAAAATGACAGGAACAAATAACGATGAATGTTGGAGGGGCTGTGGGAAAACTGGGACACTGATGCATTGTTGGTGGAGTTGTGAAAGAATCCAACCATTCTGGAGAGCAATCTGGAATTATGCCCAAAATGTTATCAAAATGTGCATACCCTTTGACCCAGCCATACTACTACTGGGCTTATACCCCAAGGAACTACTAGAGAAGGGAAAGGGTCCTGTATGTGCCAAAATGTTTGTGGCAGCCCTTTTCATAGTGGCTAGAAGCTGGAAGATGAATGGATGTCCATCAATTGGAGAATGGTTGGGTAAACTATGGTATATGAATGTTATGGAATATTACTGTTCTATAAGAAATGACCAACAGGAGAAATACAGAGAGGCTTGGAGAGACTTACATCAACTGATGCTGAGTGAAACGAGCAGAACCAGAAGATCATTATACACTTCAACAATGATACTGTACGAGGATGTATGCTGATGGAAGTGGATTTCTTCAACATAGAGAAGAGCTAATCCAATTCCAATTGATTAATGATGGACAGAACCAGCTACATCCAGAAAAGGACTGGGAAATGAATGTAAACTGTTATTTTTACCTTCTGAATCCAATTCTTCCTGTGCAACAAAAAATTCGGTTCTACACACATATATTGTATCTAAATTATACTGTAATATATTTAACATATATAAGACTGCTTGCCATCAGGGGGAGGGGGTTGGGGGAGGAAGGGAAAAAATCTGAATAGAAGTAAGTGCAAGGGATAATGTTGTAAAAAATTACCCATGCATATGTACTGTCAAAAAATGTTATAATTATAAAATAAAATAAAAAATTAATAAAAAAAAAAATTCATATTGAGACTCTGTAAACAAGTCATTAAACAATTCAAGCCATTTTTATGATTTTTAAAAATATTAAATAAAAATTGTTTGAGTTGAATTTAATATATCCATCAATGTTGTTTCTGACCAAAACCAATTCTCATCACAAGATCTAGATTTTTTTTTAATAAACAAAGCCAAGAAATGATAACCATTTTCACAAATTCATCAAAGTAAACATCAACAATAAGCAGTCTACGAGATAAGAAGATAATAGACTCAGAACTGTGTAAGATTTTAAAAGTCATCAAGATAAACTTGAAGATAAAGAAATCAAAGTCATCAAAAAGTTAAGTGATTTTCTGACAATCTAATGCTTACTAAGTAAGGAATTATTTGAAAGTCTTTCTGCCTCCACATTCAATGTGATATCCACTCTTCCCCTTTGTGTAATAGAAAAAAATACACTGAATATATAAAAATGATTTTAATGTGAATGAACTAGCATATTGGTAATACTATAAGTAAAGAACTTTAATTTATTCCCTGCTAAACGTGAGACAAATAATTTGAGTATAATTTCAAGTCTGACATCACCCATGGATTTAAGGATTCAGATAGCTACTACTGAGGTTCCAGATTTAACAATGCTCTCAAATCATCACATGAAAGAATAACAAATATATCATAGCTCAATACAACACTCACACCCCAGCAATCCCTTATTTTTTTTTGCCCATCAGAGAGAGAAAAACAAAGAGGCTTAATTTGATTTACAGAGTGAAAAACACCACTAAATGTACTTTTTGTCAAAGGAGGGGGGCAGTGCAGGGAGGAGAGTTCATCCAGCTGTTTCTCATCTATGTGCCATGATTCTCTGTTTAGTTTACACTATTAGACTCAAAAGCTTTGCTTTAATCTTAACTGCTACAGTATGCCTTATAGTAGATTCTATCATGTAGCTCCTTGATAGGGTTTCAGGCTTTGGCAAAGACCCATCTTTCAAGCTGTCCATTACCATATGGGTAGTAAATGCATCCAACATTTTTTCATTGGCGCCTGTATCATTATGTCTTGTCACCAATAGTTTGTTCAATTTTCAGTAAATTGTTACATATAATGTGGTTTGGAGCTGATGAGATGATCTACCTTTATAAATATATGGCCAATCCTCTTAGGTCTTCACATCTCTTTTTGCTAATGACAACATCTGGGGGAAAGGAACAGGGAACCTTTTTGGAGAAAAACAGGGCAAGAATAATATAACAGAAAGCAACAAGGGGAAAACAGCAAGCTGACAGAAATCTGTACTCAGTAAAGCAAGTGTAGAAAAAAAGGGAGGGAGGTAGCAAAAGAGATTGAAGGTCATACCTGATCTGTCTTCATTCTGTGAATCACATCTCCGACACAGTTCTGGGATGGTCTTGAGTGATGTTACCGAGTACTAAATGGGAAACCAGAGGGAAAAGAACATATGAAATGATAACCAAAACGTAGATTAATTTATTTGCTCGAATAGTGACACAAATCAGGACAGTAGTGAAACTTAACTCCCTGTAAGGAAAGATTCAAATCACTTGGATGATTTGGAATAATCTTGGATGCTATAAATATACAGAGGTAGACAAAGAAACAAAATAAGTTTGATAATTTGCCTTCATTTCACTCTAGAGTATGGCCTGTGCAAATGATATCATCTTTGTACTTAATACAATCTGGGTGCTGCTTAGCTGTGAGTATTTTTGTGTCTCATTCACACAATCTACAGAAAATAATAACTAAAAGTTAAATTGGGAAACTTTCAAGAATCACTTTAAATGATATGTACAATAAAGAATTAGTATAGTTCACGAAGGACTATGGACAGTCTGGACATCCATCTTTGTATGGACTTCCTAAATTGTCCTGCCTTAACCTATGAAAAAAACCACCACTGTAAAAGAAAAAAAGATTCTTCAACAGAATGGAGGCTGCAGATTTTTTGAACAGGAAAGGGGCTTCATTTTCAAATAGTTATATGGCAGGGCAAGGGCCTGGCATCAACTTAGTAGCTGACTATCAGGATAATATTAAATTCTATCCAGTTAACATTTTTTCATTAAAAAAATAGCTTCTGTATTTAAGGAACTGTGCTAGGAGCCAGGAATACACAAAAATCAACTAAAATACAGTTACTTCAAGAAGCTAAGTGAAGTATAACATATATAAATGAGAGAATATAATACAAGGCAGAACGTAAAAATGCAAAGGAGAGATCAAAACAAAATACTCTGAGGAGAGAGACTAAAACTTTTATTTGGAAGGAGGAGTAGGTTGAGGTGTGTGCATGTGTGTGTAATGGAAGAAGGAAGAAACGAAGTTGAGCATTACAAGGATAATTCTCCCAAGTGGAAATGCAAAAGGGAATGGAATCATAGCCATAGGAGATAAGTGTGAACAAAGACAGAAACAGAAGAGATGAGATCATTAAATAAAGGTCAGAGGAAAAAGTACAGAGCAGCGGTTCTTGGTCAGTCACTGTTCATGGGGAATGAGGCATCTGTTTGTTGACCTTAGAACATTTGAGAAGTCTGTTGTCTTCCCGGGGCATGCATCCGAGCCATAACAAATAACCATCCAAGACTTATCAAAACAGATGACTACTACTGATTTCTGGTGATTCAGATGGGCACACTTTATACTGCCAGAAGGAATATAAAAAAGTACTGCCAAAAACTACAAAGTATGGGGCAAGAACTAAAAACTATAGGGGCTCATGCTGTGTTCTTCATTGTTGTCCACTGAATGAAAAGATGTTGAAAAGAAAAAAAAAAGAAACTATGAGTATTTGAGAATAAATTATGTGGTATCTGGGAATAACATTTGGATTACTGGACAATGGCTTAGAATATAAGGATGACCAACTCCTAGTCAGTACCTAACAAAAATTGGCAAAATCAATTTAAAATTGTTTTTGCCAGGTGTTTTGCTAATCTAATTAAAAGATTACAACTAAAAAGAATGTGGGAAGGGAGTTGTTTATGTTTATATATTAAGCTGGATACCACAGAAAGTAGGGTGGTGGTGGGTTTTTTTTTTTTGGAGTTTATTATTTTTTAATTTAAAACCCTCATGTTTGTTTATTATTAACACATTCTTTCTTTTTAAATAGTTTTTACTTACCAGATATATGCATAGGTAATTTTACAACATTGACAATTGCCCAACCTTTTGTTCTAGAAAATAGGTTTTAAGAAGAATAACAGTTGAGATACACAGAAATTCACAGGAGACAAATCAAGAAAGGATATAATAAAATCCATGGTCTCAAAATTCTATATAGGGATGCCAAAAGATTTTATATATATATATCTGAGACTTGAAGAAATGAATGAATTTCATGACTGGAACATGGCTATGGAATGATATAACTATTCAAAGAAATAGCAGAGGTAAAATGGGGAGGGTGAATAGCATTATCTTTTTAGAAAGCATTGAGAAAGCAAATATAAGAGCAAAATAGAAGCATGATGAAAAATATTTGGGTGAAAATCAAGGCAAAGAAATAAAATCACTTTTTTCTCAAGAGAATACATAACAGATTATTGGAAATAAGTAGACAAGATTGATATTATTAGAATAATATATCCAATGCTCCTTCCTCTCAAAAAAAGAATACAGAAGTGATGAAAGTTTTTAATTGTTCAGACATCTACTAAATCTTTCTCTCCCTCACCCTTTCCCTTCTCCATCCTTCCTTCCCTCCCTCCCTTTCTCCCTCCCTTCTTCTCTGTCTCTCTCTCTCTCTCTGTCTCTCTCTGTCTCTCTTTCTCTCTCTTTCTCTCCCCTATGTTTGAGTCACTCTGTCTCTCTTTCCCCCCCTTCCTTTTTCTCCCCTTTCTCTTCTTTATCTAATCCAAGATCATCTAATAACTTCTTGACCTCCATTATAAGATAGAGAAACTAAAAGAGAAAATTCTAAATCTGATCTAACAGGAAAAAACTGGTTGCTGTCATGGAAATTATTGGAATCTTTGGGAGGAAGTAATCCTCTTCTCCTAGACTTTATGATGAAGACCAGACATACACAAAGGTCTGACATGTGCCTCAGATATTGGGAACATAGGTTTCAAGGTTTTGATAAGAATGGATAGGACCTCATGAACTAAACTTCTACAAGGGCAGATGGGAAATGATCAAGAATGAAACTTTGAATATACAAAAGGAAGCAATTCTAATAAATAGGGAAATCAGGAGTTATCTGAAATGCCTAACACATAGACAATGAATTCATCAACTAACTTTTTTTTATACAAAATTATAACATAAAGCAAATAAAAAGATGATTTTAAAAATGGAGAAGATGAGTATATGAGAACTACCCAGTCCTTAAAAAAAGTGTCAGTAACCATAAAACACAAAATGAACTGAGGAAGAAAAGTCAAAACAAAAAGTTACATTGAGAGAAAGAGAAGGTATAGGATTCCTGCATGGAGTATATTATATGATAAAAAGCATTGACAGAAAAAAGGCAGAGCTACTTGATTTTGATTTTGTTATAGTTGTCATTTTTGCTGCCAAGAAGAATGGGCTTTTCATTGAAAATGGCTGAACAAAAATAACTAATAAGATGTTGATATCTAAAAAGTAAAACTGTAAGAAAATAACTATCTTAGATGAATTGAAGCACTGAAAAAATTTGTATGATTGCAGTGCCATTATCTTTTATTTTTTAATTTAAATTTTTAGTTTTTCACTTAAAATTATTTAATTTTTTAAAAAGCCAATCTTTTTTCAATTTCAATATAATTTATTTATTTTGTTTTCATAGAGCCACCATCAGTACTATTTGGAAGAATGAAAACACATATTACAAGGACTTGAGAAAGGCAAATACAATTAGGATTTTCAAAAAAAAAAAAAAAAAAGAAAGAGAGAGAGAGAATGCAGACTACAAACTATAGGCCAGAGAGCTTGATTTCAATGATTTTTTTAAAGAGCTAATTAAAAAACTAGAAAAGAAAGCAAGGATTACAAAGATCTACTATGGCTTTATCAAAAACAGATTGTACCAGACAAATATTATTTCCTTTTCTGATAGATTTATTAAACTGTTGAATTAGCGTGTGTAAATGTGTGTATGGTAATAGCTTACCTGGATTTTTAAAAAAGCATTTCATAGAGAATCCCATATCGTTCTTGTGCAAAATATAATAATATGTTGCAAGAGAGTGCAATATTCTAGTCCACAAATCTCCATATTTTTCACACTTTTTCATTAAATGGCCAGACTCAATGAAACCTTATGACTGGTTAAATGTCAAATTCACTGGCAGTCTTCAATCAAGTCTTCTTTGAAAGTATGTGTTTGTGTCTACGAGCTTTTATCAGTGACTTGGGTGTAGATGATGTGCTCATAAAATTTGCTAATGACACTAATCTGGAAGGTGTGGCTAACACATTAGACAGAAATCTAAAGATTTCAATAGTCTTACTGATGTTAAGAATATGAAATTCGGAAATGACAGATGTTAAAACCTTACCATTGGTTTTGAAAAATCAACTTTATAGGCATGAGATGAGGGAAGTATGGTTATAAAACAGTTTGCCCAAAATATATTTCAGGGTTTTAGCATATTACAAGCCCAATGAAGTAGCAATGTATTAATGGTCAAAAAAACCCAAAAAATCTTGACTTGCATTGATGGAAACACAGCCTCAGGTAATAAAAGAGTAATGTTATTTCTGTACTAAATCCTGGTCAGAGTTTGGAATAATTTCTCCAATTCAGGAAATCACAGTTTAAGAAGTGTCCAGGATTTTCTGGATAATCAGGGCAATCAAGATGGCAAATGAGTTTGGAGTTCATATTACATGAGGGTGGGTTGAAGGAAATAGTGATGTTTAGTTTGAGGAGCAAAAGATTTAAGTAAACAAAGAGAGTTGTCTTTAAATATCTAAAGGACTGACTTGTGTAGGAAATATTAGAATTGTTCTTTTTGGTGCCAGAAGGCAGACCCAGGAACAATGGGTGGGAATTGCAAAGAGGCAAATTTAGGTATGATATCTGTAAAGCTTTCAAAAAATAAAATGAAATATTCCCGGAAGTGGTAAGCTCCCCATCCTTTAAGATCTTCAAAACTGGATAAGCATTTGTTAAGTATAACTGGAATTTCTTTATAGAACTGGTCCAACTATTTTTTCACTAAGGACCCTTTCAAGTCTAAAATTCTACGTTCCTGTGAAGAGAACAGACATAGGGCATGAAGAGTAGTCAAGACATCTAGAGTATATGGTGCATGATGTGAAATATTCTATAAAATAAATCTGGTAAAATAAGTTGGAACCAGTCTGCATAGGAACTCAAATTTCTGAAGAGTTATTTTAGGCTTTATTCCTTATGTAACTGTGAACCACTGAACTTTTTTAAAGCAGAAGAATAGTAGTATTATAGAGAATCAATTATAAGGAGGAAAGACTAAAAGCAGCAAGAGAGGTTAGGAGTTGCTACAATTGTCAAGATGAAAGGTGAAGAAAGTGGATGTGTGGAAAGGAGATAATGAATATAGAGATCTTTCAAAGATAAAATCAACAAGATTTGAGAACTGGGAGATGTGAATGATGAGAAAGACTTAGGATTTGAATATGAATGAAGCTTTGAGCTTGAGTGACTAGAAATATGTTGGTAAAATCAAAGTTAAAGAAGTTGGGGACTTAATATGATTTTAGGGACAAGATGAAAAGTTCAACTTTGGAAGTGTGGAATGTGCATTATTGACAGACCATACATGTGCAGATGTTCATTGGGAAAGTTGGAAAAATATGACACACTATGATATCGGAAATAAATATTTGGGAGTCATTCACACTAATTTCAGAAGCTAATTATTCCTTTTTATGTTACCAAAATAACCTGAAAATAAAATAGTTGCCCACAGACTGGGGAAGAGTTGTACAAATTATGGTTTATGAATGTAATAGATAATTATTGTCCCAAGAAAAAAATATTTGGAATTCACAAAGAAATAGTAAGGTTTGTGAGAATTGAGACAGTATGAAATAAATATATTATATACAATGATATAAAAATATAAAAAACATAAAAATTCAGAAAAATGCAAAGAGCAATATCAACTTTAACCACCTGACTTCTCTTGGGAAAAAGGTGATGATGATGGTAGGGAATGAAGTATATGCTGTCATCTATGATCAACTTTGTTTTTTTAATTGTATTTCTTTGTTACAAGGAAAGGTTCTATTGGAGGGTATTTTTGGAGACATAGCAGGAAAAGGAAAAAGAAACAATGGTTGTTTTTTTTTAAAGCAAATGGAATGGCTGTCTCACTTTTAAAAAATGGGAGAAAAAATACCAAATGTAAA
Source organism: Sminthopsis crassicaudata (assembly GCF_048593235.1). NCBI lineage: Eukaryota > Metazoa > Chordata > Mammalia > Dasyuromorphia > Dasyuridae > Sminthopsis > Sminthopsis crassicaudata. Next base: position 499,999,690 of record NC_133617.1, read on the forward strand.
TGAAAAATAACTAAAAGAATGGTTAGAATTACTAAAATATAAGATATTGGTTATAATTTCCCTAGAAATAAAAAGTCAAAATAAATTTTATGTTAACATTATGATTAGGACTAGATTTGATGTCAGTCATTTGGATTATTTCTATAGGCAAAGATTTTATAAAATAGGAAAAATACGATTAGGATGAAAATTTATGTATATGTATACACACATATGATTAAAATGCTATTTTTCTTTTTAAGTTCAGGGAATTTCTTCCTTTAATTAGATACATGGTTCAACATATAAAAATACAGTTTTCCAAAAATAGAATGCTTAAGACTATCACAAATGTTATTTTTAAAAAAATGAACACATATTTAAATCACTATATTTTCAGAAACCCAAGCCCTCATTTAAAAAGGAAGAGAGGAAAAATGATATGAAAAGAGAGGGGGGGGGGAAAGTCCAATATAAAAGAAAAAATGATTGAAGGAGATCCTTAGAATTACTACAATTAGCCTAAAATTTAAAGAATGTCAAATTACCACATGCTGTTTAACAAGGCAGATAATTTTAGCTAGCTGATTATTCTTAAATCTTATCTTAAAAGAAATGTACTACAGCTTTCAGTATAATAGCAGGAACCAACAGATTGCTGGGACCGGAAGGGGTGTTATACTTAATTCACCAACTTCATGTTATAAACAAAGTAAATTTTAAGAGCTTTCAAGGCATAAAAGTGAAGTGTCAAGTTATTAATACAGAAACTATTTTATTTTTGTGATGCCACAAGAGACCACTTGAGATGAGCATTCCACAAAAATACTTATGTGTTCCAATTTAAACACTCAAAGATACAGGCTTTCCTTATATCTAAAATGAATCGTTATTTTCCCTATATTGTGACATATTTGGCTTTGATAAATCAGAAACACAGAGAAATTTTTGTTTTGTTTTATTTTTATCTACTAGGTACCTTATGTTTTCAAGAGAAGAACTAGGTCCCTTAGGAATATGGTGGCTTCTTGAGATCAGCTGGCACAGGTTAAATAATTATTGTCTGTAATTAAATTAGAATTAGACATTTTGTAATCTATTGCCATATGCTCTACCAAGTACCTACTTTTTTCTCCTCTTTTTTCTTGAAAGAAAAAATGGTATATGAGTATGGTTAAATTGTATTCAAATCTTGTTAGAGACTGGATGTTTTATTAGATTTAATCATGAAACTCATTGCTAAAACATCATTTATAATTCTAAGAACTTTCCAACAATGGGAACTTCCTGAACTGAAGAATATAAGAACTAATGGGTCTTTTAAAGTATATTATTTGGAATGGTGAATGTACAAATCAGAAGGGTAGTTCCACCCCAAAGTTTACCACCCCAATTCTCATCTAAGCATTATTTTATCTTATTTTTATATATGTGGGCTATTAGTCATGAGAGAATTCGAATTAGAGAACCATGCTGCACTCATTTTTTAAAGAATATAGTTCTATTTTCAGAATTATTGGCTATAGTTATTTTAAAGCATAATGCACGTTCCCTCTATACGAAATCTTTTTATCTCCATGCTCAATTATCTTGCTTCCACTTATTCTTGGTATCCTTTGTATTCTGAGGTAGTAAGGGGTAGAAGGAATAAAAGTAGTTGAGAATACAGAGAAACTTCCTCATCTCACGATACCCTAGTTTCATTGTTTTTTGAAAATGTTTATAGAATGTCCCTATTGACAGCAGCCTCTTTAATGTACCTACCATAACTGATCTCATTGTTGGGACATATTAAGCATTTTTTGACCACTATACATTGTCAAGATATTTGGAGATAACCCTGTTTTTCAGCTAAACCCTAGCAAGTAAATTGTGCCCTGGGTTTAGCATAACAACAATGCTTTGTATTTATACCCTGGATGATCTCATTATCTGACAAAATGCATTGCTTAGATCAGCCACAGGTGTTCCCTGAGGAATTATGATTCTCATAACTTTCATAACTATTTAGATTTATTGGACTTTTCCCATTTTCCATGAACTAAGAGGCAGAAACAGTCAAGGTGGTATAACAGAAAGTGATCAATCACCTATCCTGACTCTCGGAACAGCTCCTATGCTTATTAATGCTATGTGAACCAAATCAGGAGCTGCACTCCTACTCTGACCACCCTAACTCGGGTTTTGTACCTTACTGAACGATCACAAGGCTCAAAAACCCTAAATATATGAATTTTACCAGGCTTAAGAGTTCATTTAAGGATATAATAGGGAAAGAATCTAAAATAATAGAAATCTCATAGAATAAAAAAAAATAATGTATGAATAAAAGTTAAAGCATTCATTAAGTACTACCATGGAGAAAACACTGTGATAAATATTGGAGATATAAACAGAAAAGCAAAACAGTCTCTGCTGTCTAAGAGCTCACATTCTAATGGGGGAGACAACATATTTAGGAGATTTCAGGAACAGGGAAGAGGAAAAGGCCCAGTAGTCCCTAGAGAAGCAAGGCATATTAGGTAATTATGCTAAACAGATTTCCATTACAAAAGAGCATTTTTTTAAACATCAATATCCTTGTAATTCTATGATTGTGAATCATGTAGCAATGCAATTTGAATTACAATGCTAATAATTGTGGACCACATCTATAATTCCAGCCATCAGGAAGGCTGAGGCTGCAGATCTTTTGAATTCAAGAGTTCTGAGACATATGACCTATATCAATTGGATATCTATATGGTTGTCTAAATATGCACATTGAGAAGCAACATAGCATAGCAAATAGAGGTCTCCTCTTAAATCCAGGAAGACCAGGATTTGAATCTTAATTCTGACCCAGATTTAATATGTGACTATATGCAAGGTCCCTAAAACACTCTGTGTTCTGGTCAACTATCCAAAGCTAAAAGTAAGAAATGAGCTGCTGATCTGCATCGGAGAAGGGAGTTTAAATTCCCCACATTGATGAAATTACACATCTGGGATAATTTTTTAAAGACTAGAAAAAAAGAAAGTCCTAGCAACTAGTAAGAATAAGAAACAACAGATGGTCAGTGTGGAAATAGAATTATTCCCAGAATAATAAAAAAAAAGCCTCAAAAGCATTATATTAAAAGGTTTATTGGCAAACATGGACAAAAATGGAAAAGGATGCGAACGTGTTACACTCTTTAGAGGAGAAAGTAAGTGCATACATGGATGACTTCCCCAATCTTTGAAATATTGAGACAAATATCATAATTTGGAGGCAGGTTTGGTTTTAGACCATCACAATAAAGCAAGTCACACAAATTTTTTTGCTTTTTCAGTGCATATAAAAGTTATATATTTCACTATACTGTAGTGTATTAGTGTATATAATTTTTAAGAAGACCTTAATTAAAAATATTTTATTGCTAAAAATGCTACCCATCATCAAAACCTTCAGTAAGCCATAATTGTTTTGCTGTCCTTGATACTTACAGAAGCTAACTGAGCAGGGTGGTGGTGGCTGAAGGTTGGGATAGCTGTGGCAATTTTTAAAAGTAGGACAATAAGGAAGTTTGCCTCATCAATTGACTCTTTCTTTCACTTGAACACTTAAAAGTTACTAGGATTATTAATTGATTTTCAATACTATTGTTTCATAGGGAATAAGTAGGCCCAAAAAAGAGGGGAAAAGACTGGGGTAGGGGGAGGGAAGCCAGTCAGAATACATGCACCTTTTGTAGATTAAGTTGATGGTTTTTTTATGGATATGTTTTGTGATCCCTCAAAACAATTACAACAGTAACATCAAATTTTATTGATCAGAGATCACCATAACAGGTATAATAATAATGAAAAGTTTGAAATATTTGGAGAATTACCAAAATGTGACAGAGTCATGATGCGAGCATGAAACTGGAGCAATCATACCCACTGACTTATTTAACATAGGGTTGTCACAAATCTTCAATTTATTAAAAAAAACCACAATAACTACAAAGCACAATAAAGTGAAGGACAATAAAACATGGTTTGCTTTTTTTGACCAATTTATTCTTTAAAGGCCCTACCTTCCCACCTCCTTTTCACTTTTCTGGCAGACACCTTTTTCCTCTCACTCTTAGACTTTCATTCTACTCTAAGCATATTCTTCCAGTATTTTCTAAAGCCCCTTTATTTTAGCCAGAATTTTAAATTCATTAAGATGTGAATACTAAAGGAATTAATAGTGGGTGGGAGGGAAATATAGTAGAGCAAAAGACTCATTTCGCAGCAGGTTATATTTGCTTTTTCTCTAGTCTTTACTGACTCAAGATAGTCATCATTTCAGAAATGACCTTAAGTTCAGTTCTAGAAATTGCATATACTTCATGTAACACAAGAAAACCACGCATACCTGTCTGTGTTAGTCAGTTTTGTAACAGTGCCATTCAAAATAGCATTTACAGCATGCATGGGATTCACAAGTGCAATGACTTATTTTAAGAAATTCTGTGTGGAGACCTGGACACTCTAACTATTCTTTAGGACTGTAAATCTTTGGCCTGTATTTCCCAAAATGAGAGCCAGTTGGGTGAATGTGCAGACATTACTCAAATGGAAATGAGCCACATAATCTTAGGAACCAAAAATTCCAAGCAGCCAGAGCCTTTTAAACATGTTAAGGTCCCATCAGATTTCTAAAGGAAAAATAATTGAAATCATCCAAACAACCACACTAAGGTTCATGAATTACTCCTACATAGCATTCCAAAGGCAGACACAACAGCAGGAGTTCAGGAACAAGAAAAAGACAAAATTAAAAGGAAGCGTACTGAAAGATGGTAAAATGAAATTTTTTAGAAATGATTAAATTATTTTTATAACTTGACATGATATTTATAGGTGTAGTTTTTTTTTTTTCTGGTTATACAAGCTAAGCAACCTTAGATTTCACAGGATCACAGATTTAGAGCTGGATAGGGGCTCAAAGGCCATTGATTACAACATTCCAATTCTATAGAAGGGAAAATTGAAACTAAAGGAGACTGATTTCGTCCTAAATCATGCAGGCTGTAAGCTTTACAGCTGGGCTTTGAACTCAGGTGCTTAACACCAAATCTACCTTCCCTTGTACTTTAATACTTCCCTTTAATAACCCAAGTTAAAAAAAGAAAAGCCTAACTCCCTTTACCCTCTATCTTCTGCAACACACTTTGTCATTAAATAAAACCCTAAAGGATTCTTCTCCATTTAGAGAAGCTTAGAAAAAATATGCCTTTTAAGCTTATTATTGCTTAGTTCTCCCTTATATCATGAATGATCTTTAAGAATTAGATCCTGGGGAAATAGTCCATAGTTAGAATCATTAAGCCTATTTAGGGTGATTGAGCAGCCCCTGATTTGGTTCACCTATATTTATAAGCATAGAAGTTGTTCAGAGTGTCAAGAGACAGGTGATTGATCACTTTCTGATGCAGCCCATTGGTGCTTCTGATTCTCAGGTCCTTAGAAAAGATGGAACCTCTAATAAATGTTTACTAAGTGCTAATTAAATGCAAGGGAATACAAAAAATGATTTATACAAATTTGCTGTATTTATGGTAGCTACTCAACACCTTTATTTTGATTGTTTTCTGTGACCCATTCCCAAACTCCAAGTCTATTCCTCCTTAACTGATTTATTTGCTTTCAGATCCAGTGTTGACCCCATATCTTTCACACTTTATTCTAGATTCCTCCATTCTCAACTTGCAAATCTTCATCACTAATAAAAGTTAAAGTTTAATTCCAATACCTCCTCATATATGAGCTCTGATTGCCCTCCACTGTTTCCTTGCTTCCGTTATCTTGTATTTATTTGGTATATATATCTGTATATACTTGTATAGAGAATAAAATTCCACAAGGGTGAGATTTTTATTTTTATATCCATATCACTAGTGCTACCAAAAATAAGTACTTAATTAATGCTTTTTGATTGATTGAATTTTATCATATCCAATATTAGGTTTTTCCATTGTTACTAGAGAAAGTCATCATTTTTTTTTAGAAAAATTCTGTCATTTTAAATTTACAGCACACAACTTTATTTGGGCTCTTGTTGTTTTACGGTACTTCTTTGATAATTTGCAGAAATCATTCCCCAAAGTAGTTATTCCAAACTATTTATAGTGTAATAAAATTATATTATATAAAAATGATTTAAGGAATTAATTAATAGATTAAATAATAGAATATTAAATAATTGGTGAGTTAAAGAACAAAATCATAGAACTAAAGGAGAGTTCATTGGTAGAGCCAAGATGGCGGAGTAAAGCCAGGAAGCTGCTAGAGCTCTCCCAGTTTCCCTCAAAAACCACATAAATCCAAGCTTCTGAACAAAGTTTGATGGAATGAAACCCCTCTCAACCTCAAGATAGATTGGAAGGACTTCAAGAAATGTCAAGTCTCACTGAGGTGAAAAAGGTGTTCAGTCCAGCTCTGACAGAGTCTGAGAAAGCCAGGTCTTAAACACAGCAGATTAGCAACTAAGATCCCCCTGTCCTGGCTCAGTAGTGGAACTGACTAGTGGAGCATTCTCCAGCTCCAGCTTAGAAGGCAAATTCTGGGTAACTGTGCTGTTTCCTGGAGAGAACAGGTAGGCTACTCATTGCTGAGAGGAAGACACCAAACATAAGGGAGTGTGTGCTCAAAAACCAAGGCTCACAGCTGTACAGGAAGCTTTGGAAAGCATCCCCTTTCTCTCAGGAGCAGAACTTGACTATTAAGTAAAGGAAAAAATATGAGCAAGAAATAAGAAAGAACCTTAATCATAGAAAGCTACTATGGTGACATAGGTCCACAGATGAAACTGGAAAGAGTGATATGAATTCATCTCAAGCCAACGAGCCTTTTTAGAAGTTCCCACAAAGGATTTTAAAAGGCAAATAAAAGAAGTAGATGAAAAAAATGAGAAAAGAAATGAGAGGTATGCAAGAGAGAGTCAACAACTTGGAACAAGAAGGGAAAAAATCGACTTAAGAAAACAATTTCTTGAAAAATACATTTAGACAAATGCAAAAAAAAATGCAAAGAAAACAAAACAACACTACACTGAAGAAAATAGTACCTTGAAAAGCATAATTTATCAAATGGAAAAGGATATACAAAAGCTAACTGAAGAAAATCACACATTCCAAATTAGAATGGGGCAAATGGAAGTTAATGACTATATGAGATATCAAGAATCAGTCAAATAAACTGAAAATAATATCAAAGAAAATAAAAATGAAGCAACATATGATAGCTTTGGGGATTCAGCTAAAACAGCCTTTAGAAGAAATTTTATATCTCTTTATTTTCCCATCAATAAAAAGGAGAAAGGATATATAAATGAATTTCAAATGCCACAAAAATAGAAAAGCAACAAAAAATTTAAAACTAAATTAATTATCAAAGTAAACATTCTGAAAAATTAAGGCAATAATCCTCCCTCCTCCCCCTTGCAAAGAACAAACACAAAACAAAAACCATTCAATTGATAAATATAAGTAGGAGCTGGTTTCCTCATGGAGTGAAGGGGAAGGAAGGAACAAGCTAATAACCCTACCTACTACTATAAGCCAGCAACAAAACTAAGAAATTTTTAGAAAAACTGAAAAGCAGACTGGCATAAACTAGGTATAGGCAAATGTCTCATATCATATATTAAGATAAGCTCCAAATGAATACATGACAGATAGAAATAGAAACATTACAAGCAAATTAGAATGTAAAGGAAGAAATAATCTTTTTAGAAATATGAATCAGAAATAGTTTACAACCAAAGGATTAAGAGGATCATAGAAGATAAAATTTAAATTACATAAAATTAAAAATCTTGCACAGATTAAATACATAAGCTTGAAATTAGAAGGGAAGCAAGAGAACTGGAGGAGAGGAATTTTCATAGTGTGTAATGAGGTCTTATGAAAGAAATATGCTTCAAAATCCTTTTCACAATTACGATTACTATTTACATTATCCCCATTTATTCTCTTCTTTCTCTCCTTTCACCCTGACACTCCTCAAACGTTTTTTGCTTCTGACCATCCCTTTCCCCAACATGTACTCTTTTCTAGCACTCTCTCCCTTTTCCATTTTCCTATAAGGTAAGATAGATTTCTATACTCATATTAGTGTGTGTGCTATTTCCTCTTTGAGCCAATTCTGATAAAAGTAAGGTTTACTCACTCCTTCCTTTACTCTCTTCCTTTCTGTTGTAAATGCTTTTTCTTGCTTCTTTTATGGCAGATAATTTACACCATTCTACTTCTCCCTTTATGCTCTTATGTCTCCTTTTAATTTTATTTTTTAGATATCCCTTCAAATTAAACTCAGAACAATGACCTCTGTCTTTATATATTTATTCTAAGTGCCATAATAATGAAAAAGTTCTTATGAGTTAAAAGTATCATCATCCCATTTCGGAATGTAAACAGATAAACCTTATTAGGTCCCTTTTGGTATCCCTTTCCTGATTACCTCCTTATGTTCCTCCTGAGTCTTGTATTTGAAATTCAAATTTTCTATTGAGCTCTGGTCTTTTCCTCATGAATGTTTAAAAGTCCTTTATTTCATTGAATATTTACCTTTTCCCCTAAAGGATTATACTCAGTTTTGCTGGGTTGTTGATTTTTGGTTATAATCCTAGTTCCATTGCTCTCCAAAATATTATATAAACAAGTCTTCCAATCTTTTAATATAGAAGCTGGTAACTCTTGTTTTAATCTGATTGTGGCACTATTATACATAACTGGTTTCTTTCTGTATGTTTGCAATATCTTCTCCTTGACCTGGAAGTTCAGGAATTTGATTATTATATTCCTGGGAATTTTCATTGTGAGTTTTCTTTTAGGAGGTGATTGGTAGAATATTTCAATATTTTACCCTCTGGTTATAGAATATCAGGATAATTTTCCTTGATAATTTCTTAAAAGATGATGCCTGGGCTTTTTTTTTTTCTTTGTGATCATGGCTTTCAGGTAAACCAAAAATTTCTAAATTATTTCTCCTGAATTTTTTTCCAGGTTAGTTGTTTTTCCAATTAAATATGCCACTTTGTTTTCACTTTTTTCATTCTTTTGGTTGTGCAATTCTAATTTTTAAGAAATTATTTTCCTCAACGAACTTTTGTTCTTCCTTTCCTATTTGACCAAATTTGTTTTTTAAGGTATTCTTCTTATTATTAATGCTTTGTATATACTTTTGCATCATTCATTTCCTTACCCAATTTTTCCTCTATTTCTTACTTGATTTTCAAAATCCTTATTAGCCATATTTTAAAATTGTTTCATATAATTGTTAATGTAAATTAAAACCTGAGGTTGGTATCAAATTAACAAATCTTACCAAAAAAAAAAAAAAAAAGAAAAATAACAAGTATTTAAAGGCTTTCAAGAAAACAAGCACAATTATGCACTATTGGTGGAGCTATGAATTAGTCTAATCATTTGGGGAAGCTCTTTGGGACTAAGCCAAATAAACTATGTATATCTTTTTACTCAATGATGCCACTGTTAAGTCTATACTCAAATAGATAAAAAGAAAGAAGAAAAAGACTTGCATATGTTAAAACAATATATATGTCACCTCATTTTCTGATAGAAAAAAAACTGGAAACTAGGGAGGACTCATTTTATTGGGGAATGACTAAAGAAATAATGACATGAATGTAAATGAATATTATTTATTGTGCCACAACAAACAAGGAAAGTGATGGTTTTAGAGAAACATTGGGAGACACATAAGATGATGTAGAAATGTGACAGAGCCAAGAGAATAACACCCATACCAACACATACAAATAACATCTTAACAAACAATTTGGAAAGACTTAAGAACTCTAATATATTTGGCAACTATAATTCCAGAAGATGTTGATGACATAGGCAACCAACCTAATAGAGAGAGGTTGGATTCAAATACATATGTGTGTGTGTGTGTGTGTGTGTGTATATATATATATATATATATATGTATATACATATACATATATATATATATGTGTGTGTGTGTGTGTGTGTGTGTGTGTGTGTGTGTGTGGTCAATGTGAGAATTTGTTTTGCTTGAAAAAATATTTCAAAAGTTTTTCCCATATGGCAAAGAGATGGAAGAGAAACTATATTTTTATTAATAAAAAAATCAAATAAAATTTATTTAAAAGAAGAAAAATCATAAAAAAATGATGAATTGGAATTTGTCCAAAGTTCCTTAAGTCATGTTCACACTTCTATTAATAAAGCAGTATCTTTGAGCATGAAGAATAACATATGTGCTGTGCAAACACTTTAAAACACTAGTATAGTTGAGACAGGATTTGTGGGTTTCATTTTATTTTAGCTACTCTGTGCAAAGTTTTACCATTTGCTGTGATGTTTCACTGACCCTTGAAATATCCAAGCTCATAAAAAAATCCCTATGTCTTAACAGGCTTTTGTTGTCTATATTTTGTCTCTATGTCCAGTATCAGTATTTCCAGAACTGAATGCTATGTTATTTTCCCCCATAACTAGAAAATTTGTAGATAAAATCTATTTGTTAAGTTAGAGGGTACTTTGAGATAATTATCTTTTTCTTTTTCTGCTTATTCAAATTTTTGTTTATACATATATGTATATATATATATATGTATATATATATATATATATATATATATATATATATATATATATTCCGGAAACTTTTGAATTAAAACTTTTTAAACTCAATAAATAAAATAGGGTATACTCAAGATTATATATACTATTTTGACCTATGAAAGACAGGTATTACTTTATTATTGAAATGAAGTTTCATAGCTTTTATAATCTCCCACTTGAGAGTCCAGGTCTGGAATTTCTAATACAAAATAAATGCGAAACATTGATACAAAAATAAGAATAACATACCAGTTCAAGGTCTACGTTAGTATTATCATAATTTGTTTTATTCTAGGCCTCAACAAAAGAAAAGGAGCTAGTATTTCTGATGAAAGCCCTTTAGTTAAAAACAAAACATTGAGTATAGGATAAAATTTATTTAATTTTTGGTGTTGTCATTTTCCTTTTCTTCAATTCTATATCAAAAAAGTTTTTAAGTCCTACTTATTTAATCTCATAATATTCCTTGTAACTTTCCCCTCCTCTTTCTTCCTTCTTGTTATAGGTTTTCTTTATCCCTCTTTGAAACTAATAAAATAGCTTTTTAAAAGTTCTTCCTATAAGGGCAGCTAGCTGGTGCAGTGGATAGAGCACCAGTCCTGAAGTCTGGAGGACCCGAGTTCAAATGTGAACTCAGACATTTAACACTACCTAGCTGTGTGACTCTGGGTAAGTCACTCCCAAATGCCTTAGCTAAATAAATAAATAAGCAAATAAAATAAATAAAAGTTCTCACTTCTATTTTACCTTCCAATTCTTACCTATATGAGGGTGATTTTCAGTGGCTTTCTATTGTGCATTTGAATAAAGTTCAAAAAAATTTTGGCATTCAAGACTTTTCACAATCTGAACAACAATAATAAATACCTAGAATTCTCCAGAAGTCTTCTTTATTCTATTACTATTGACAGATTTTACTACTACAAATGCAGACCTTAAAATACTCTTGAGAACTCAACCAATAAACTGTCCTGGAACTAAAGCATTATTATAGAATAAACCACATTGCTTAGAGTCACTTACCTATAATACTGACCAATAGAAGCTAAATAAAAATATTCTAATGTCATACTACAATATTCAGAATCTCTAAGCAACATACAATGAAAAATTATCATTTAAATAGCACTTTGAGGTTTTCAAAGTACTTGATATATCTTATTTCCATAGAACATATAGAACAATCATAGTAATAATACAGAGCATAGATCACATATACATTAGGTGGAAAACTAGATATTTTCCCAATACTTTCAAAAGCCACCTTCTAAAAGGAATTGTGCACAAAAGTTAAAGCAATTACAAAGATCTCCATAGGCCAAGACAACAAGAAATCTAATTAAGTAACAGCAATATAACAAGAGTGCTAGTCTCCATTTTTTCACTTTGCACTCCTTCCTTCCCCAATGAATAACCCCCTTTGTATACTTCTCTGAGATCTACTCAAAAATAATTTTCCTGATGCCATAGTAGCCTCCTTTATCTCACCCCGCATGATACAGCAAAAGCAATGCAATCTATCCCCCTTCTACTTATAAAAGGGGGGAAGTATAGGAAGGCAAGAATGAGTTCTATCAGGGAGTGCAAGGCAGGGTAACAGAGCTCAGTCTGGAGAAAGATGCTAATGATACCGTTGGAATAAGAGTGAAGTATTCTAGCACATGTAAAGGAAAGGAGATTGGGCTCCAGCTGGAGCGATTTTTGTTCTCTCCTATTCATTGAAGCTAGCAAAAACTGAAATCCTCAGTGTAGAAGGCTGAAAAAACTTTTGATTCACCATCAAATAAGATAGAATTGAAAAGGGAGCAGCAACAGAATGTAAAGGGGGAAAGACAGAAGTTATCAAAGATCTCAAAAGGAAGAAAACTTAGCTAAAATCTTTGTAAAATCTTACAATGTCAGAAATTCAATTAACAAGGAAGGTAATAAAACAGAATGTAAGATTACCACCTAGAAGCACCATATATTTAAATAAATTCTTCAGAAGTTTGTTTCATCCATTCCTATAAATTTATTCCTCTACTACAAATGCAAACCTTAAAATATTTTTGAGAACTCAACCAATACACTGTCCTAGAACTGGAGCATTATCACAGAATAAACCACATTGTCTAGAATCTAAACACTTGCAAGACAAATGAAATGAAACTAAAATCAGATGAGGTAAAGGACCTTGTGGTTCCTAAGAAAGAATAAAACTGTAGCAGAATGTTCCCAAATAGTTTAAAAAGAAATCAGAATTAAAAAAAAAAAAACTTAAAAGGGAACAAATGGCAGAACTTATGGTCTGCATTACAGAAATAATTAGTAGAATAGAAAAAATGTGACTGCATACTGGTATACTTCTCCAAAGAAGTAAAGGGAAGAATAACTAATTGGAAATTCAAAAATATTTCAGTGAAAGATAATCTGGGAGAAGTGAAAAACAATATTTTAAAAACACAATCTCTACAGTAACAAAATAGAACTTAATAGAACTCGAAGACCGGCATATAGAGATGACTAAGGGTAATAGGCCTTTAAGTGAAGATGAAAAGTCAAAAAACCTGAACACCTTAATGTAAAAAATAATACCCTTATCAAGCCTCTATGTATATTATTCTACCTCAAAAGGAGAATCAAAGCTTCTGCTAGCAACCAATATCCAAAAGGCAGGATGCATGGACCCAGAGAGGAGATTCTACAGCAAATGGAAAAAAAATGATGTTAAGGAAGACAGACTACAGAAGTAGGACATAGAATCAGAAGGACAGGAAAGTTTCTACCACAAGGCAATAATACTTTTTCTTCACTTCTTTTTATAGGAATTGAAACTTCTAAGAGTGAGGCACAATAGGAAAAAAAAAGGATAGGGCAAGATCTACAAGACAATGATAGAGAAATTGTTTAGAAGAATTGTTTAGAACTCCAAATTGTCACTTCAGAAAAGGTAATTCCATGAAGAAGCACAGAGACAAAACAAAGAATAAATATAAAGATTATGAATCAATCAACCAAAAAAGATTTATTTACTATGTGACAGAGTGCTAACAGAGTAATAATAGGAGACATTAATGTTCCTTTCACAGATTTAAGCAAATCTAAAACAAATAGAAAAAAGGGAAAATGTTGAATTAAACAAATTGGTGAAGAAAATAGAGCTAAAAGACTTGTGGAAAATTGTTATGGGTCCAATGAAGACTATGTGTGTGTGTGTGTTTACTTATCTGTATATTGCAGCACCATATGTAATATTTGTAAAATTGACATATATAAAGGCATATAAACATAAATGTCAAAAGTTAGAATTATTAAACACATACTTTACAATCCATAAAGCAATCAGAAGCAGAATAAGTTAATAAAGCACAAACAAAACACACAGACCCATATGTAGATTTGATAATGAAATCCTAAGTAATGAGTGGTTCAAAGAGCAAATGGTTGATTATTGTCCTTCATTATCAAAGAGGACCAAAAGGACATCAATATGTTAGAGCTGCATTACTGTATGTCCAACGGTGGTTAATGAGATCCATAGAAACTAGAAAGACATAAATCCAAATGTAGATTAAATAATAAAATCCAAAGTAATGAGTGGTTCAAAGACCAAATAAAAGAAACAATAATTATGCGAAAGAAAATAATAATGCCAGAAGAAGATACTAGGATTATTAGAATGCAACAAAAGTAATCCTCAGAGGCAAAATTATATTACTAAAACTAGCTATAAAGAAACTATTAAAGGATGAAGGGGGAGGGAAAACAACTTGGTCTTTATAAATAAAGTTTTAGCTAAAATACATACCCATACTACCAAACTACCCCAATCCAGCCCCAATCCCAGACTCCTCTGAAACCCATATCTTTTTGGGATATTAGTCCTTGGTTAGAAAGTTAATTTTGATTAGTAGTCTCTCCCCTTACTTCTTTAATTGTAGATTTCTAAAAAGGAAAATTCTATCCAACAACCAGAAACAGCAACAAAACAATGCTAATACTCCAAATATTACACTCAAAAATTGATTAAAAAAAAGTGCTCAACCATACTTCTATTTTTGAAACAAATCATCATAATTCCTAAAAGGAAGGATAAAGCAAATAACTACATACCAATATCATCAATGAGTACTGATTTAAAAATTTTAGGTAAAATTCTGTCAAAGAGACTACAGCAATTAACCCAAGAAATCATTTATCATGACTTTCATACCAAGGATGAAAGGATGGCTTAATTAGGTTAACAATATAATTAATTATATTAAAAACAAACCATCTAAAACCATATGATTATCTTAGGAAATACAAGTAAAAAGTCTTTCAGAAAGTGCAACATTCATTTATATTTAAAAACCCTAAAGGAGTAATGGAATTTTTATTAATATAACAAGAATATCAATCAACAAAAGCAAATAGCTTTTCTAGTAAATATAGGAATAAACCAACGATACTCATTTTCCCCATGACTATATAATATAGTTTTAGATAAGCTAGCAACTGCAATAAGACAAAAGAAATAAAATAAAATGCCTATGAAGATAAAGAAGATAAGATTATCCCAATTTTCTGAAATGATAATTACTTAGAAAATCTAGATAACTCTTCATAACCCATTCGAGGTTTTCTTGGCTAAGATATTGGAGTAATTTTTTTATTTCCTTCTAGAGCTTATTTTATGGATGAGGATCTGAGGCAAACAAGATTAGTTATTTGCCCAATACCATATATCTAGGAAATGTCTCAGGCCAGATTTGATTTCCAGAAGAAAAACCTTTTCGACTCCAACCCCAGTACTCTAGTTGCCCATTGAAATGTTGTTCTATTTCTAATTTTGCCAAAATGTTTTCTATTTCCCAATGGTTTTTGTCAACCAGCAAGTTCTTACCCAAGTAGCTTTAGTCTTTCTGCTTATTGACCACTAGGGTATATTTCAATTTCCATCTGTATATTATATACCAAATATATTCTTCTGATTCATCTTTTTTTTAATGATTGTTATTTTTAATATAGTTTGAGACGTGGTACTACTAGCTCTCTTCCCACCTTCTTTACAACCATTTCCAATATTTCCATTGATATTTGTGGTCTTTTTTTCTTCTAGATGATTTCACAATTTTTTTGCCTCTGTAAAATAATCTTTTTATTGGTATGGCATTAAATAGGTAAGTTATGTAGGCAGTAGTTTCAATTTTATGTATTATGCATTCTTTATAGCCATTATTTCTTACAGTACAATAATAAGCTATTTCATTCATGCACACACACAAAAATAAAATCCTAGGTAATCAACAAAGATAGTTGTTGAGACAATAGTTCTAGTGAAGATCTAGGTTATAAAATATAACCCATTCAGAATTTTGGTATAATAATAATAATAATAATAATAATAATAATAATAATAATAATAATAAATACTTTTATTATTGTAGCAAAATCCAAAGGAAAAGAGTAGAAAAAAGTTCTTTTGAAAACTACAAAACATATCAAATATTTGGTGGTCAATCTACCAAAACATATAAAATGCTTCTACAAATTCAATTAAAAAAATAAAAGCAAGGTAATTATCTGGACTGCTATTTGTGCTCCTTGTGAGTTTTTGTCAACATCATAAAAATGACAATACAATCAAGGTTAATTTAGAGATTTAATGCCATGATAATTAAACTGTTATAGGTATACTTTATTGAATTTAACAAAATGATGAAATCAATTTGGATTAATAAAGTTCTAAAATATCAAAAGAAGTAACTTTTTTTTTTAAAGATTAGAATGAAAGTGGAAACAACATTTCTAAATGTCAAACTAAATTACAAAGCACAAGTCATTAAAACTACTTGGTATTGGTTAAAAAGAAAATTAAACCATATGAATAAACTAGAACAGGGAGAAATCACAAATAATTGAACTCACTAGTTCAGGGTTCAATTAAACCCCTAAATATAAATTATTTAGGATACAACTCCCTACTTGATAAAAATTTAGAAAATTAAGACAGCTCTGATGTACCAGTAAACACTCCTCAGATTGGCTAAGATGACAGGAAAAGGTAATGATGAATGTTAGAGAGAATGTGGGAAAACTGGGACACTAATATATTGTTGGTGGAGTTGTGAACTGATCCAACCTTTCTGGAGAACAATTTGGAACTATGCTCAAAGGACTATCAAACTGTGTATACCCTTTGATCCAGCAATGTCTCTAATGGGCGTGTATCCCAGAGAGATTTTTAAAAAGGGAAAAGGATTTATGTGTGCAAAAATGTTTATAGCAGCCCTTTTGTAGTAGCAGGAAACCGGAAACTGAATGGATGCCCATCATTTGGAGAATGGCTGAATAAGTTATGGTACATGAATGTCATGGAATACTATTGTTCTGAAAGAAACGATCAGCAGGATGATTTTAGAGTGGCCTGGAGAGACTTACATGAACTGATGCTGAGTGAAATGAGCAGGATCAGGAGATCATTATACACAGCAACAACAAGACTATATGATGTTCAACTTGGATGGACGAGGTTCTTTTCAACAGCAAGGTGATTCAGGCTATTTCCAATGGTGTTGTGATGAAGAGAGCCATCTGCATCCAGAAAAAGGACTGTGGGGACTGAGTGTGGATCACAACATAGTGTTTTCAGTTTTTTTGTTGTTGTTTGCTTGCATTTTGTATTTTTTTCTCATTTTTTTAATCTGATTTTTCTTATGCAACCTGATAATTGTGGAAATATATACAGAGGAATTGCACATTAATATATATTGGATTACTTGCCATGTGGGCAAGGGAAGGAAACATTTTTGGAACATAGGGTTTTGCAAGGGTGAATGTAGAAAATTGTCTATGCATATATTTTGAAAATAAAAAGCTTTGATTAAAAATAATTTGATGCAGATACATTTTATTTATAATATGTTCCTGAATATTGTACATTTGTTTTGTGTATGTATATGTGTGTGTTTGCATGTGTAAAAAACACAAAACAAAACCCTGAGTATTGTAAAGAAACTGGTACAAAATCTGCAGCTATAGAAAGCCAACTGACTAAATTAATGAAGTAGAAAATGTATAACAAGATTACAAAATTATATCTGGTATGTTTCTTAATTTAAAAAATACTTAGCCTTAAAATGAAATCAAAGACATGCCTACTAAATATTTGACTATTCTGTAGGAGCAATTCTTAATTTATCTTAAAGACCTAGATATTTTTAATGTTCTCCTTCCCCACAAATCTTCTTTATGAACTTCTACATTCTTTACTTGGCTCTCTGCCCCCTTCTCTGCTAAACTGGTGGGCTAGTACTCCAGGTGATAGTGATTAACGCTGAGTAGCAATCTTTCTACCCTCCTACTGAAAATGGATGGGAGTGCTAGATGGGGTATTTTCACATCCCTTTTTTAATCCCCCCAACTAAAAGATTTTAGAAGAAAAATTATATCATTTCTAATTGTAAGGAAATCTCTTCCAGGTTCTCTTCTTGCCTAAAAATAGGAAGAAAGAAACAGGAAGAGAAACGCCATCTGTCCTTCCCAGGCTGCCAACAAAAAAGCAACCAAATGTTTGTCACCTTGACTATAATTCTTTCAGTTCTGATGCCATTGCTATTGCTTTACATATTAAAAAAGGAAAAGTTGGCAGCAGTCAAAAGGCTGGCAGTTGACAGTCCTTGCCTGATGTAATTAATGAAAGGAACGCACAATGATTGAGAGAGGGAGCTCCTTTTGCCATTAATGAGGCTGGGTCCCTTTTAAAAGGAGTAGATGGGGGAGAAGAAAGGAAAAGTCTTTGAATTTCCAAAAGAGAGACATAAACTAAACCAATAAGTAAAAACTCTCAACTAATTTGAGCTTCTTAAAAGAATAACCTTCCTTGGGGTAAGCAGTGTGAATATTGATCATAGGGATACTAAGACTCAGTGCTGCTAGTTTAGTCTGAGATATTTGAACTGAGGTAGTTTAATTACAATGTTGTAAGAGGACACTTACTAGCTGAGTTCTCCCAGCCAATATACAGCTGTATCCATCATTTCTATTCTCTATCTACAAAGGCTTTGTTCACCCATGGAACCTCACTCCAGCTTATTACATGTATCACTACTTGCTACATTATCTTTAATACAGTTACATGTGGGAGGTTCTGAAGTTATATTTGGAGAATTTCTTTTGAATATTTAAAAAGAAATCAACTTACTTTTCATGCTGCTAAAATTATAATTATTATTTTTGAAAATATTATTCTCTTTATTTGATTGGAATTCTTGTTAACCGTTTTGAATTTTGAACCAAAATGAAACCTCAAAAACTGATATGGTTTTATTCATGGGGATGACACTAAAGAATATGACTTGCCACTGGACCCTAAAAACCACTGAACTTCTTTACCTGACTTGAGGCTGAAAACTATATAGGTTGTTGTCTATTAGAATGTGAACTACTGAAAGCATAGATCATCTTATTATTCTGTTTATATTCCCAGAGCGTAACATAGTGTTTATATATACTATGTGATCAATAAATTCTTTTTCATTCACTTCATTAATTTCTATTCCAGATTTTATTGATACTAGCTGAAAGAAAAAAATCTATATTTCCACTTTTGTTGTACCTTTATGTTTCAGAAGCTCATTTTAGAAATAACTTTGTTTTTATTTTCTGTCATTTATCTTGACAATTCAAAATCTGTTTTAACTTTTTGTCTTGCTTTATGTTTTATTAAGCATTTCCTTCTCCCTAATATCTATGCTCACCTCTGGAAATTTTATTTTAGTTACTTTAGTTAGTTTTCTCTACTTTGAGCAGTTTTTAGGCCAGCTCTTTTTTGAAAACATATTCCATTTCATTCTCATTTTCAAGATAATTAAAATACTTTCTGGTTATTCTTTACATTATAGTTTTGATAACATTAAAGTTCCGCTTTTTCTATTTTATTTTAAAATTATTTTGGTATGGTTCTTATTTTCAGAGGGACAATTCTTCCTTCCCTAACTGATCCACTTATCATGGAAATACAAAATGTTTTCCTAGATGCTATTAATACAGTTTGTTGATGAAGATATAAGCTGCATCAAGTGTTTTGATTTATTGCATGATTCTTGCATAGTTATGGTTATTTGCTAATTGAAGAAATCCCCCCCAAATCTATTGATATTATTTTTCATTATTTTGAGTTTGTTCTTACATTGATAACAATTGGCATATTTGTTTATTGTTTATTTTCTATGTATTCACTGCATATAGGATCTGTTGCTAAGGTGATAAATTTTGTGCATTTATCACTAATATTGGTATTATTGGTTTGCTAAGCATTTTAAACATGGAGCAATTTCTTTAAAAAGGTGGGTGCTGACTAGGTAGCATAGTACATAGAGCAGCAGCCCTGTAGTTAGGAGGAACTGAATTCAAATCTGGTCTCAGACACATAAAGACTTCCTAGCTGTGTGACGCTGGGCAAGTTACTTAACCCCAATTGCCTCACCAAAAAGTGGGTGCTGAATAAGTTTTTTTATTGTAGTGTCATAGGTATCAAATTGTACTAAAATTTCCAGATAAAACCAGGTTTATAAAATTTTTCAGGTCATGGGTTCCATCTCACAATCTAGGTTGCTGCTGTGGTCTTATGTGTAAATAAAATCTTGACCCAGGATGTTTCACCCAGGATGAGTATGGTCTGGCGCACAGACTTCTACCTATGCATCAGTAACCTGGTGTTCCTCTTCGATTTCTGATGGGAACAATATCTAGTTCCCTCGTTCAGTAGACACTTCTCTGAATCACCAAATAAACCACATAATTGAGGAAATTGGCAGTTCTTATCAAACTGTCATAGTAAGTAACATAAAATGAAAATTAGCATGGTTCGGTATTTTAAACCTTTTGAAATATTCTTTCACTTGAATTTATGATTTTCTTATTCGGTAGGGATTATGACCTCCACAATAGAGATGAGACAGCTGAAGAAAAGAGAAATCAGAAAATTTTCCTAATATTACACAATCTGTTATCAGTTATTGAACTTCTGATCTTCTACTGCCAAGGTATTTTATTTATACCATATTGACCTCTAAAATCAGTCACAATAATATTAAAACACAGTTCCTGTTTTTGATATTATTGACCTTGCCCAAGACAATCAATCTTGTTTACAATACTATTTATGTTATAAAAACAACATCTTGACTTTCTGATCTACAATACAAAAGGCACACATCAAAGCCAAGTTAGTAACTATAAAGTAAATAGTACTCCTAAGAAGAATGAATATATATTGAATTAATTTGAAATACAGCTTTGAAGGAAATACATTAAAATTTGAAAAATTATTTTTAGCCACATAGACTTTTATGTCTGTGTATATCTTCCTCTCCCCAGAATGAATCTGCAGGGTTGTCGCACAATGTTCTGCCCTTTGGGCTGGCAGAAGTCCAGTAATATATACTTAAAACAGTTCATTTGGCAGGGAGAAGGAAATGGATTGTTTTGGAATTTGAAGGACTGTCAACTCTTCTATAACCTTCTGTGTTTTGTCTCAGTAGGTGAAAAATAATAATTTTATAGTTGTTGTGCACCATTATACAACGTATACTGTAATTAAAACAAGAAATGGACTCATGACCAGAAGGAAAGAATATAAATTACAAGCTAGGTTGAGACCATGTGCAAAAAGGATTAGGGCTGGAAAGCAAGAGACAAGCTTTAGACCAGCGTGTCTTCCTTCCTGAACATATTTTTCAAATGAAATGTGCATTTTCTTTCCCTAAGACAACACTTAACTAGTAAAAAAGCTTAGTCTTGTCAGAGATGGAGGATTATGAAGACCTAAAAATAAAGGCATGTCTAATGGGAAATTACTTTTATTTCTATAGCAGTGAATCCATAAGTTGAAACCCTTTTCATTTTTCAATTTTGGTGACTGATTGTTCCCTATGTAACCAGAAAAACAGATGCATTCGTTTGCTTCAGCTCAGATTTAGAGGGGATCATTTTAAAGTATTAGAAGTTACTTCGGTCTTTTTTCCCATAAAATTCTTAACCACAGTTAAGAATGATGGTGGTCAATTTTACAGCTACTTTTTATGCTGAATCCAGACCTTAAGGACCAATTCTGAGTTGATAAACAGGTTAACAAACATCACATTCTTTTGCCAACAGTAAGTCAGACTAAACAGAGAAGTCTGAAATTTCTTTAAATGGTTGCATTGTTTTTTAACTGAGCCAAAAGAGTTTTCCTTGTCTCTTGAAATTAATCTTCTTTTACTTCATATGTACTTTGTATTTTTATGTATCAAAATATTATAATCTTCCTAGTTGACTGTAAACTCCATAAAAGTAGAGATTATTCCATTCTTATCTCAGTATTCCTACCACCTCACATAGTGTTTTAGTCACTGAAATTAAGGCATTATTTGCTGACTTAAATTCCTAAAAGGAGACAGCATATCTTAGGAACCAAAGTCCTCCTTAAGAGAATTTACTATAGGATACCAGTTGGTAATAAAATCACTGTTTGAAATAAAGATTTTTTTAAAGGTTTTGACTGATTTCATTATGAAATTTAATGTCAGATTAAAAATAATGAACCTTGAAATTAAAAAATTCAACATTTCAAAGAATGTGATGGGTTGTAGAAAAAGGTAGAGTAGGCATATTGACAATCTATCTGTACATATATATCTTGGACAGATGTCTAGGTAAATGTGGGGGGTGGAGCAAAGTGGAAGAAAGGAGGAGAATCAATTTTCTTTTTCTTATGGAGTGATTTATCTTGGGTTTTTTTTTTTTTTTTAAATTTTGGACACTAAGGCTTATCACCTCTGTCAGGAGACAATAACCAAAAAAAGTCCCCATATACCACAAACTATTTATAGAAACACTTTTTATGTAGGAAAGGCCTGAAAAATTCTCCTCAAATGGAAAATGGCTTAGCAAATTGTGATACTATTCTGTATTATTACTGTATTGTATGATATAATAAATAGAATGAATGCAGAAAAGCATGAGAAGACTTATATGAATTGATTTAAAGTAAAGTCAGCAGAGATAGGAAAATAATATACACAAGGATGAAGAAAATATAAATGGGAGGAACAGCAATAAAACAATAGAAGCTAAAGATTGTAAAATTATAGTGGTAAAGGTTGACCCCCAAGGAAGAGATATAAAAGGCATCTTCCTCCAATTATTTCCTCCCCCTATTCCTGGCACTAGAGATGTGGAACATTACATATAACATCAGACTTTTGATATGGTCCTTAATTTTTCTGAACTTTTTTTATATTTTATTGTAAAGGATGACTTTCTGTGAAAGAGGGGATGAAAGGATACATTGGGGAATAGGATTGATGTAAAAATAGAAGATGTGAATAAAATTCATTTTAAAAAAGCATGTGGGGAAGACTGAATGCCCTTTTTCTGAGATAGTGAAAATTAGATTCTGGCAGTGGATGAGTTTCAACTGGATTAACTATAAAGTCCCTCCAAATCTAAAATTCTATGATTCTAAAAATATTTATATCCAACACCCAGAAGATCATATTTGAAAAATTTGTAATGCATATATTACAAAAATATTGTTTGATAAACTGATTATACTTACAGATATCTCATCACTAAAATCAATTTCATCCAAATCAAGGTATTCAGGAGCTTCCATTATTCCACTATAAACATTTTGGGTAGTTTAGAATGCTTAGAGATACCTGTTTTAAAAGAGAACAGACAAGAAGACAAAAGAAAAAAGTTAGTCACCTAACTTCAAGAAACAAATCCAACCTCCATGAAACAACAAAAAATTTCAATTCCACAATCCCTTAAAGGCATATTTTGTTACTTATTAAGCTTTTATGATTTCAAAAACAAGCAGCAAGGAGTCATTTTTTAGTCTCTGGCTTTGCCTTCCATACTCAGGGCCCCCCTCACTTCTTAATCTGTATCAGATTGGAAAATTGGGAGCTAAATATCCATCCCAGGAATTCTGTGAAAATTATGAAAAGCAGTTCACTTTACAATTGTTTAGTGATAACTCACAAGGGGACCTAAGTAATAGATATACACATATGTGTATATGCATGTGTGTATATGCAGATGAACTAATAATCATATGTTCTTCCATTAAAAACAAACAAACAAAAATTTCACCAGATAATTAAAGTTACCTAACATGACCACAAAAAGAGGTGAGAAAATAAACCTCCCTCCTTTCTTTACAGAGATATTCAAGAATGGTTATATTATCAGACTTGGCTGATATGTTCATTATTTTTTCTAAACTAATGTTTTTTTCTTCTTTCTTTTGTAGACCATAGATTTACAGGCAGGAAAATATCTCTAGTAATTAAATGTATGTGCTTTCTGGGAAATGTTATTCATAGTCTCTGAAACATTCTTTCAATTCCAAAAAAAAAAAAGATGGGATTTATCACACATTTTGGAGTTAATAGAGGAAACTTCAGATGAGCAGAAGCAACAAATGGAGGACCTTCTGTAGAAGAAATGTTCCAGCAATGTTTTCTTACCCTGTCTTTTTTTTTCTGCTAAGAAAATCTAGGAGAAAGTGACCAAATTTTGTGAATTTCTTTCTGATCTCTCTGCTTCTATTTGTTTTAATGTCATATGCAAGTAGTTAAACTTATTTACTGTTATGCATTTCTCTGCTCCTTTGAAATTTATTTATTTTACTCAATCAATAAACATTTATCAAGTACCTACCATATTCTGGGCACTGTGTTATGAGCTGGGCACAACTTACTTGCCTGTTCTTTAATTATAGTTCTCATAGACAAATATATCATTTGAATTGTGTTTTGAGTAAGAGTCTTTGTTATAAAATGTATGGCTGCAAGTGGTTTATTTGACTACAGAGAATTTAACTGGCTAGGAATCTTCTTTTCCAGCCTGGGGAGTAGACTCAGGTGCCCTGGGACTCAAAAGGTTTTTAATTATTTTTTTTAATCTGAATTAATCTGATGTACCGGGATCTCTTCAACAACGAGATGATTCAGATCAATTCCAATTGTTCAGTGCTGAAGAGAGCCATCTCACACAGAGAGAGGACTGTGGGAGCTGAGTGTGGACCACAACATAGCATTTTCACTCTTTTTGTTATTGTTTGCTTGCATTTTGTTTCCTTTCCCAGTTTTTTCTTCCTTCTTGATCTGATTTTTCTTGTGCAGCAAGACAACTGTATAAATATGTGTACATATATTGTATTTAACATATTTTAACACATTTAACATGTTTTAGACTACCTGCCATCTGGGGGGGGGGGTGAGGAGGAGAGGATAATTTGGAACAGAAGGCTTTGCAAGGGTCAATGTTGAAAAATTACCATACTTATGTTTTGTAAATAAAAAAGCTTTAATAAAAAAATCTGAATTAATAAACATTCCCAAAATATTAGGGGAAGGGTGGTGAGGGAAAAGGGCCTCTACTACCATTGGCTTCTACTAAATAAAATCACGAGCTTATCTGTAGCAGTGAGGATTTTCTTAGAATAGAGGTGCTTGAGATTACACAAGGTCTCCACCTTTCCATGACTGAAGAAGGGAATTAGGGAAGTGATCAGAGGGAAAGTACAATCATTTCTGCTGTAGCCTATGTTTAGAAAGTATGAATTTGTTCTTATGTGACTGATACATTAGGGAACATTGTGTGAGTTCAATGCAAATCTCGTTTGCTTTCACAAGAAATAGTAAGAATGTAGAAAATTGTACCACTTCAAAGTAACTCAAAAGCTGCAACCGTTTTAGGCTCACTTCCAAAAGTAAACTTCAGGTCTTTTGTCAAGGGAAAGTATTATATGTATCATTTATCTTCTGATGCAATAAGAACTATGAGCAGAGGAAGGCTAGTCTGTGCCATTCCACTGTGGCTTTCAATCTCTTGGAATTGTGATATGACTAACTTGTTTGTGCAGTCTGAAGCATGTTTCTTAACCATTTACTATGTAGAGAACTGGCTATCTTTTTTATTAGGTTCCTATCTTTTTGAAAATTGTGCCACTGATGAAATTTTTTACCTAATGCCCCCAAAATCATTTTCCCCATAAGTTCTGTAGTTTTTATTGTGAAATTGTGCATAGCTAGGTGCTTTAGGGGAATGCATGTGTCATGTTTTATCAGAATTGACTGTAATGCCTCAGAGTACCCTGGTCAGAGGCAGTCATGATCTTCAGCACTCAGTCCTTTCTATTGAGAGGGGGAAAAGTCCTCAAACAAATTCAGCTCTCTAATACAACAGTTGTGGGTAATACTTTTTGTGTCCTTTGTTATGAAGGATGTCTTGGTAAGGTAGAAGAATATAGTAAGAAATATAGGTCATGCAAAACCAAAAAGATATCAATTATTTTTTTTTAATTTAAGGGAAAACCTACTACTGAAAAGATATCTATATATCCTAAATTTTGGGTTTTTAGAATTTTCTTTTTCTAACAGTTTTGTTGCTGAGAGACTGATTTTGCCAAGTAAACTAATAAAGCCAATATCCTCAATTAGACTCTCCCTTAGAGTTGCCTAAGGTTGTCTCCTAAATCTCTCAAGATAAAATACATAATCTCCTAATTCATTTTTCTAGCACTTATCACACATTATCAGAAGCAGTGGTACCCTGTTACCAAATTATGTCTCTGGTGGCAGCATTCTTGTATGTATTTATATGTGAAAGAGTTATCTAAAATAGACTTTCATTTCCTCATATATGCCATTTTCATTTTAAACCCATTTTAAACTCTCATATACTCTAACTCCATTATTTGAAAGAATTTCATGACTCCTATTCTCATCTATGTAAACAAGGTTAAACTTTGTTATTCAGAAGCACATTGCTCATGAGAAGAAATGAATCATTCATCATCAAAGTAGAACCATTAAGATTAGGTCAGCAATGTTAAAACAATGATTTATAAAAGTAAAACCTGATATTGAGCATTATTTTCCGAGAGAGCTATAACTCAAAATAAAGTTTTGCTTTCTTTTTTTTTCCTTTTCATTGGTGGAAAGTTCTCTCTTTTCATTTTTTTTTAATTAATAGTTTTTATTTAGCAGATATATGCATGGGTAATTTTACAACATTGACAATTGCCAAACCTTTTGTTCTAATTTTTCCCCTCCTTCCCCCACCCCAGATGGAAGGTTGACCAATACATGTTAAATAAGTTTTGCTTTCTTAAATAACATTATACTTTAAAAGGTAAAACATCTTTTAAAAATGTTAATAAAGAAGTGCAAAACATATACAAAGTTGAATTCATGAATTGTTCTTTATTTGAATATCAAAATATATTCTGGAGCAAATAATTTAAGCCATTAACATTTATTATTATTCTTTCAAGTTCCCAGAACTTTTCTGTGGGAAAGAAAAAAAGAAAAGAAAATATGTACCAACATGCATATGTAGTACAAACTGTTCAAAATGGTTATTATATCAACATTAATAAATCTGAGACATCCCAGACTTTCTTTGTTCTATGTAGACAGCTAGTACAAAATTATTCCAATTCAATATTATTTTAAAAATCTATGGTATATATTGACTTGATAATATAAGATCATATTCTCCTACTCTGGATAATACATTGACAATGCCACTAATACCACAAGGTTAGAGGGCACTAAAGTATTTTATATAGCATATTAAACAAAGAAGTGAGCTTTTTCATGAATAAATAAAAATTGATGTTATACTTTTATTTCTACTTCTGAATTTACTCTTCTGATATTCCTGGAAATAAACCTCAATTATTCTTTGAGACGTCAAAGTTATTCTGAAAATAATTCTTCCTTTCATATTTCTCTCTTTGTATTATCTAATGCTTTCAACCATTCTTTTCAAAGGATTTATGGATGAATAACATCAAAAGATAGTAGGAAGAATCAGGGCTCTACAAGTGTATGTGATCTTCAATAATGAAGTTAGGCTCCCCAATTCAAAATATTCAGGTTATTGATGATCCTGCCCTTCTCATCTTTTCTATATTATTATCCATACCAGATGTGAACTGGAACACTACTCAGAATGATAAGAATCAGAGCTAGGTCTCTTTAATAATGTGTTCATGTTCTCTCTGCCACAACATAATTATTTTAAATTGAAAGCCTTATGAGCTTCACTAATCAACAAAGATTCTTCATCCATCAACAAAGTACTTAACTGGGGATGAAGCATGAAAATGGAAAAGCTAACTCTGACATATGCTATCTTTTAGTTATACTAATATTCTCATTTTATCAATATACCTCATATATCTATTTACACTAGGCTACAGTGTCACAACGAAAAGAAAAAAAATTAAACAATCAAGAGTTTAGGAATATCAATTGCATTACCACAAAAAGGATTTGTATAAGATTCAAGTTTTTCTTAAACTTTCTCTCAATTGGTTTAGCTATTATTTCCATACTATCAGTTTCTAAAAAGTTACATTATTAACTGCTATTCACACCTGTGATTTATTTTCACATTTATAACTATGCAATAAAATTTAACTGTGACAAATTGGTGAAGTTCAGAGAGGAAATGGAACATTATTGTATTTGGGACAAATTGGCTACCATCAATCAATAAGCATGTCTGAGGTAATTAACATGTATCAGGCTCTCTCTTGGATCATTGCCTTGTCACAATGTAGGGGCTTATGTAGCTCCATAAAACAATGAGCTAAGGTATGTAGGGACCAAACAGATCATGGTGGAGGTTTCTACTAAAAGGTTATTCATTGAAGAAGGAAAGGACAAACCATTCTAGTTTGCCAAGAAATTCCCATGAACAGTAATAAAATGATAAAACATGACATTGGAAGAAGAACTCTTCAGCTTAGGAGTCTAATACATTATAGAGGAAAGGTCAACTACAATCCAAAATGTCAAAATGATAGCTATTCTAATTCAAGGTATACCATTCAACATCATAGTAATACAAAAATTAACAGAGGTCACTAGATTGGAAAGTATCAGTTCAAGTCCCAGACCTAAAGAAGGGCATTGCCGAAGAAACTTCAATTAACTGAATAACTGCATTCATTTCATATGCCAGTAAGTTTATACTCGAGATTTTATAAGCTAGGTTTTAGCAGTATATGAACCAAGAGTTATAGGAGCACAGGTTAATTTTCAAAAAGTCAGAGGAATAGAGACCAAATTGCCAAAATTCACTGGATTAAGGAGAAAGTAAAATATTTACTTCTGCTTCACTGACAACACTAAAGTCTTTTGACTGTGGAGAGCTTAACAAAATGTGGCAAATCCTCAAAAAGATTAGAGTATCAAATCATCTTATTTCCTGAGGAACTTATATGCCAGCCAAGAGGAAAAAAAAAAACAGAACAAAACATGAAACAAGTGATTGGCATAAGATTGAAAAAGAAGTATGACAGAACTGTCACCTTATTTAACTTTTATGCAAAGTACTTAATGCAAAATGTGAAGCTAGATGAATGAAAAGCCATAATTAAGGTTACTGGGAGAAAAATTAACCATCTCAGATGTGAAGATGGTACTACTCGATGGTAGAAAATGAAGAGGAATTAAGAAGCCTCTTGATGAGAGTGAAATAGAAGAGTATAAAAGATGGCTTGAAATTTAATATTAAAAAACAAAACAAGCAAACAAAAAATCCCTAACATCTTGTCAACTTGTCCTATCATTTCCTAGAAAAAATGAGAAAAATGGAGGAAATGTCAGATTTTATATTCTTGGATCAAAAATCACTGCAGACAAAAACTGCAGCCATGAAGTTTCTTGGCAGGAAAGCTACGGCAAATTTAGTTATCCTGTTAAAAAGTAGAAATATCACTTTGCCAACAAAGGTCCATATAGATTTCCCCACTTAATGTATGACTATGAGAGAATATAAGAAAAGCCTGGCACCACAGAACTGATTGATGTGGTCTATGATGTGGGGTTTGGTACCAAAAGTTGGGGTTCAATCTTGTGAAGAATTCACAATGGCCATTCTCTTTGTTCAAAAGGTAGATTTATTTAGAGGAATAAGTTATAGATGAAATGAAGGGATATAATAGATATTAGGAATAGTAAATATGAAATAGAGTGGGAAAACACATGAAAGACAATTTTTGAAGTATAATTCACAATTATCTAGTAGGAAGAGAGCACCCCATGAGGTTGGGGCATGCCCTTAGCTGGTAGGCTAAATCCTGAAAGGGACTTAGCACCCCAAAAGAGTTAGTTGCTTGTAAGGTGGAGAAGTTGGGTTGGGAAGCATAGTGGAGTAAGGAGAGATACACACAAGCTATAGAGGAAGAGGAAAGGAAAAGGAAAAGACACCAGGAAGCAGAATGCTTTGGCAGACTGACCCAAAAGAAGGCAACAGCCATGGGATGGCCCATAAGTAGATTTAAAGGGAAAATTTAAAAATAGGACATGACGGGCATTTCTGACAGGACATGACACAAAATGAAGAACAACTTAAAGTTTTACTCAGTGATCTTTCAAGTCACTTCCACTTCCACATTCTATGAATAAATGTTTTATGTACCTGCCTCATGTTGTTCAGTCATTCATTTAGTCATGTCCAACTCTTTTTATGGGGACAAAATGTTTATAAATGAGAGAAAAGGACATGAGGGATTCATGTTCCCATCATTTGGTTCTATAAGCTTCTATAGAGAATATGCACAAGATGGGTAAAACAGGAGGGGAAATGGAAAGGGAAAGGTAAATGGAGAGGGAATGAAAAGAGAACCCAGGTACAGCTAGTAGAGCATGACCATAATGCTGAGAAACTTTTACAACTTAGTCCCATTCATCTGAAGCATTCATTGAAATGTTACCAAAAAATTTAAGTTTCACAGTGCTCCACATGGCCAGATGAACTAGGAAAAGAAATGTCAACTAGATATGGCATTTTCTAGTGCTTTTTAAGGATTTGCTACATTCCAAAGTCCTAGATAGATTACATCAAGCATCTTTTCAGCTGTGAGTGTCTCTACCAACTCAGGGAACCATCTTTAGACCTTATAGTGCCTTATTTTAATGTATTCAATTGTGGCAAATGTTTATCCTTTAAGAAGGGTAGCTTTGGTTTTTGGAAGTTCCTTCAAAGAAAAGTCTGGAGAATAAAATGAATGGTCAAGCTGAGTGAAAGTGTTTATTGTCAAAAAATGAGGTGTGAATAGCTTATAAAGTGGCTCTCCAGACAATTCCAAAAAAGATGCTCACAAAGGTTCACAACACTGTAAAATGTGCATAACTTCCCAAGGTGATGACTTTTGATGACAGTACTCCTTTAATTATGTAAATTCTGGTATGTTGGCTCCTAAAAATCTCATTGTTTTGTAGCCAATCTTCACATGTACTCCTCCACAGAAATAAAAAAAAATGTCTTCCTTCCCCTCACTTTAGAAAGGGGAATGGAATTATACCGAGGACTCATGTTTCTTTGTTATCACTGAAAAAAAACGACTGCTGCATTTACTATTATATGT
The DNA here is from genome assembly GCF_048593235.1 of Sminthopsis crassicaudata. NCBI lineage: Eukaryota > Metazoa > Chordata > Mammalia > Dasyuromorphia > Dasyuridae > Sminthopsis > Sminthopsis crassicaudata. The sequence continues at coordinate 500,030,689 of NC_133617.1, forward strand.
AATAGCACAACAATTAAAAGTCAGTCATATTTGTTAAATGAACATAAATTTTTGAGGAGGAGGTAACTTTATTAATATTGCAACTTTTTCCAAATGTCTTTAATCCACAAAACATGGGAAACAGCAATCAGTGTGTGCTCAGTAACTCACATGCTGAATAGCTATCTGTTCTGAGAAGGAGATAGGTAGAATATTCATTTTTGAAGGCTTTTCTAAGATATTTTATTCAATAAAAATGAATTCAAATCCATCATAAACTGGTAAAAGTGTGTGGAAAAAATGAAGATTCAATATATAAAATGCTGTCTCTAGTTGGCCAGTAGCTATGTTGGCAAGGAAGCAAATCATTCTAAATGTTGAATTACGTTTCTTTCACTTCTTAATTCAAGTGTTTGGACTCATGGCAGAAACTATAAGCCTAGTCTTGGAGCTCTAATAATGATAGCTAGAGCAAGAATGTCAGTTGTTAATGAGCCAAGGCACACACAGACTCGAAATAAAAGAGAAAAACAGTTTGAGAAAATCTTTTAACTGTAACACTCTGAAAGCAAACATAAGAATTGTCTTGTATTCCACAGGACTTTAGTTTTTAAAAGCATTTGCATATTCCTTATCAATCCATGAAGCAGGTAGAGCAGCCTGTTTACATTTTACAGAAAGGGAAATTTCCAAGCATTATGGTTCCATAAACTGGGTCTGATCACAAAGAAAATAAGTACTGATTTCAGAAGTAGATTCCTGTCCAATGCCAAACATTCATGGCTATTTCCAATAGCCCAGACTACTTCACTGAAGCTACCTTATAATTTTCCTCTCATTTAATGTCAGAATTTTTTAGTCTCGAACTATAGTTTCAAACAGACATACTATTTCTAAGGCATTGCTCAAAATTGATCATTACCATTTAGTTTCTCCAAGCAAAGAACGAAATTTGAGTTCAATGTAAAATATCAGCTGTCATATTCAGTACCCAAAAATATAATAGTTTTTACACAGCACCTTTCTCTCAACAACTGTAATAATCTTAATGAAAGTTTGTAAAGGCTGTCTGACCACATTCTTTTTAGCAGTATAATAAATATTTGCAAATCCCTTACCAAATTGAAAAAGGTCACAAACATGAGCTCTAATCAAATTTCTCTCTCCTCTCTCTCCGTCTCTCTTCTCTTCTCTTTCTCTTTCCCTATGTCTCTGTCTCCATCTTTCTCATTCAAATAGCTATTTTAAAATTCTACATTCTGTTCTAAATGTATTCAGCAAATCACTTGAGAAATAAAAATAATTGTTATGTTTCAAATTGTCCTTCACATACAAAAGTTATGCTCTTGACCAACCTTTTATGCAACAAATATCTTGGGGGACATGTTGTCTTTCCAGTTCACATCAAGGGCTGTGCCAAGCATTTTCACTTTGTTCCTATGGTCACCAATGGCACAGATTCATTACGTAGTTACTGATGTTAGAGTCTCTAGTCATGACAGATCTTGTTGTGTCTAAAGTTACCTTGGTCATCATCCCAATCTCATCAGTAGTAATATGCTAGAATCAGCTGAGTTTTAAAAGAGCACACTATACCTTAATGGATCAGCAGGATGAGGATTAAGAAATATGAGAAAGTTGAAACAAAGGTAGATAGAAAAACATTATGATAGACTGGCAAAAAAAGTAATAATCTAGTAATGAAATATGGGAAGAGCAATGGAAAAGGAACCAATAATAATATGAAAAGAAATCCTGAGGCAAAATGTGGAAGGAATGCTTGGTTTTCATATCCTCAGGAAACAGACTTTCTACAGTATAACTTGTCAATTTTAAATGAATAAACAATATGTTCAAAGAGTTAGATGATACGCAAGATGCAATTAAAAGTCCAACTCATAGACTATTTTATAACAAAAATGTCTGGGGAAACAAAAAGGAAACAATAAATTTACAGGAATGGGAAAATTAAGCATGAGCTTCAGCCAATAGTGTCTTGCACTGTTTTCTGGAAAGAAATACAGAATAGTCTGGGAACTGGCTAACTTTTTCATTTCACATTCTTGGCCCACCTGGAATGGTCCTGTTTTACACTAAATATTACAAAGAATATTTAATGTATATGTTTGCTTTCTTTGGCCATTAGTAAAGAAGATTTGTGACAAGTAAGGGAAGATTCTTAAAAATATGTCCCAGGCCTATTGATTTCTTCATTCAAGCACAGCTGATTATTTGTGAGGATGAGACACTGATGTAAGTACAGATCATCTCCTAGTCAACTTTTATCATTACCCTAAATAAAAAAGATGGTAACCTTTTCTTCTCCACCCTCCCCCCCCAGATATTAACTCATTGCTCACAATCCATGCCTGGTACTCTTCAGACTAAACTACCTCTGTGGACTCACTTAGAATTTCCCATGAAGACCACCCAGAAACTTCAGATGTTCTGAAGTCTGCCTGTTTTATTCACTATACAGTATAAGGTGTTGTCTTTGACCTTCAAAGCCCTACAGAATTCAGGCACTGGTTACCTTGAAAATTCTTTGGTTCTTTGCACCTCACAGCTGCAGAGATCTTCAGAGGCCCTACTTGCTAATGAGATCCAGATTGGATGTTTGAACAACTGGAGTGTTTTTCCCCCCACAGAGGAAACCTCAACTTGGAAACATCCTTTAATTGAACTGTAGTGTATGTAACAGATCCCAACATTTAGAGCTGATATTAAGAGTTACAAAGTCTTAAAATTTCATATGAATTAGTTATATACTCAATTAAAAATATTTACAAGTGTTACAATGGATTAAAAACAACCTAAATGGTGAATATGAATAACTGTGTAGGGGGAAAATCCCCACAACAAATCCTGCCAATATACTCCTATTTTTACTGAAAATATATCCTCTTAACTTCATATGAAGTTCATTTTCCTATTGGTCATTTCTATCAAGGTGTCCTGACACCTAAAATTCAACATGTTCAAAACTAAAGTCTTTTTCCATATCAAAACCTGATCTCTTCTCCTCTCTTATCTATTTAGTAATTTATACCACCTTTTCCCAATTATTAAATGCTCAAAAATTTGATGTTATCTTTTCCTACAACATTCAATAATCTGTCAAGTGCTACCAAGTCTTCCTTTGAAATATTTCTTTTATTTACTAATTCTCTCCACTCCCACTGTCATCAATCCTAGATCAGATTCTAGCTACCCATATAAGTTTATTACAGAAGGGATTATTATATTAACTGTGAATCCCTCTCTTGGGTAATATCATAGTAATTTTGCACATAGTAGACACTTAATAAATATTTATTGAATTAAATTGAAAATTGGTCTTTCTTCTTCCATTTTCTCAATTTTTCAATATATCCTTTATATATTCCAGGTCTGGAAATCTGCTTCAGTAAGGAAGGCATAGAGCCATTTCCTGTCTCTCCTACATACTGATTACATATAAGATACAGTCAGACAGAGTCTACAGTTCTTCATCTGAATTGGTGGAAGAAGTATAAAAACAGTACCACCAATTAAAGATAATAATTTTGTCAATAAATATAGCTTATTTCTTTGTCTCTTCCCATGTGACTTTCGAGGTCCAAATCCTGTAAGATAAGACTCTCTGAAATGTATAATTTTAGACAGTTTCTTAGAGCACTACAATATTAAGTGACTGATCCAGAATCACATAAATAATGTCATAGATAGATGATCAGCAAAATAGCTACAAACAGAAGCATCTGAAGAACATCATTTATAAGAAATTTTACTTTTCAACTGGACTTTTTTTAGTACAACATGAACACATACCTTTTTTGAATAACATCTTTTATTCCTTTGCTAATAGCAATAATAAGAACATCATTGTACAAAATTATCTGTTTGCATGTATTAAGGAATCTTACATAATCTTAACATGTAAGGGAGATCTGTCTTGAAGCTGAATTTTACTCCAGCAAGTCAAATATTTTCTGTAACTAATAAACAATTTGAGATCTTTATTCACTATTCTAGAAAAGCTCTGAAAATATGCTTGTTAACCTTCTCATAGGATAAGGGAGAGGAGTAGAAGAATGGAAAAGAAAGGGGAAAAAAGAGGAGGGGAATGCAAGGAGAGATTATATATATTGCTGAACATGTTCTGGTTATTGTCAGTAGACAAAGGAACAAGATAAACACTTAATAAATGTTTATTCGTCAATTGAAACTATAGTCAATGATGTACTTCACTGGAAATAAATCTTGGCATGAAAATAATGTATTACTATTTTTAATCTAAATAATCAATGCTGAATCTTTAAAATTCACGAATTAACCAAAATAAGAAAAAAATTTGAAAATTCATTACATTGGTTTTAAGGAACAATTACATAATGTGAAGAGCACTGATAGGTAAGAGATTAAAAATCTCTGACAACTAAATATTTAATAGAGAAAAATCATTTTTAGAAATTATAAACTACAACTTAGCAAATTCTAATTTAAAATTCTTTATTCCAATTATTATTCAGCATTGTTAATTACTAAGAGGGCTAATAGTTAAATAAGATGAATAAACACTGCTTCAAATTTAAGTGGAATATGATTTTGGTCAGTAAAAAACCCAAGAGATTGTGTTATTAATTTATTTCTTACATATATGTTGAGACATTTCAAGAAAAGTAATAGGGAAAAACAAACAAATTATTACTGTCACATAGCCAAAAGAATAGTTACAACTCACAGAAAATGAGTATCATCTCTAGCATTAAATCTATTATTATTCTCTTGCAAAGTATCTTACATATAGCAGATGTTCAATAAGTGTAATGATTATGATTTTTATCACTGAATTTCTGATAATTCTAAGATTACTTTTATGTAGGGATAGTTTAACTTTTCTATAACAATCATTTCTTGAGTTAATAACTTAGAAATCAAACAAGAAATGTATTTTTTTTTGCACAATTAGTATTATCTTTTTAATTTAGCACATTTTTAATCAATTAGAGCATAGCTCAGTTCCTGGCAAATAGTAGGCCCTTAATAAGTCCTCCCCCATTCTTTCTCCAGACTTATTGCAAAGTTATTGTTATCCATACCTTCTCTCCTTCATAGTTTTCTTGGGATACTTATTTTAGCTATGAGGTGTTTTGTTTTCCTAACCTGAAGGAATTTTTCTGTCCACTGACAAGGATTGCTGGGAGATTTGTTCTTCTCCTAAATTAAGAAGGTTCTTATGTTACCAAAGCTAAAAGTAATGTGAATTCTGCCATTATGCATATGGACAAGAAAGAATATTTGTAGGTTGTATAGTAGATTTTTCTTTTTTCCTACAGCAGAAGACGTCCAAGTTCACTTTGTAATTAACCAACATAAGAATATATGGACTAACAACAGAAAAACCTGAAGACAGAGTTGTGAGCAGAGCTGGAATAAAATGATAGGATTTCAAGTTTTTAAAGAAACAAATAAAAACAAAGTGGGAAATCCACAGAGGGGTAATCAGTAATGTCAACAAAATACTGACTTTAGCTCCTCGAAAGATTTCAATCTCTAAAGGATCATCTCCCATCCAAATGCCACCATATGTTAGTTTCCTTTGCTCCCAAAGCAGGAAAACAATCCAAAAGCAAACAAAAACTAAGATGGTCAAAGGAAGAAGATCAATAAGGACTAAAAATATTTTCTCATAATAATATTCTACTTGTTGGTTTCCAAAATCAATCTCACAAACTATGTCAAGCCCCTTTGTACACAGCAACCCTGTTCCATTGGTTGCATTCAGTTGTTGGGGTTTTTCAGTGAAAGCTAAAATTGGAATACAAATTCCAAATCCAGTGATCCAAATGATGGAAACTGCTTTTAAATACCCCTTCTGATGGTTCGAGTTCGGAGTCTCACTTGGAGGATGGACAATGTGGTACAGCTTACGATGGTAAAGTACGGCAAATAGGAACATGAACCAGATAGCAAGCTGAGTGGTCAGAGTCTCTGTGAATCGGAGAATTTTGCAGCTGACTGAGTCCAACATATCACCAGAGGAATAAACAATTTTCATGATATTCACAACCAAGTTTTTCAGGAGATGAACAAATACAAGATTGAAAATAAGCAGGAAGGATGGTTGTAAAGGTCCACTGATACATCTCCTTGTAGAAAAAAATAAGCAAGAATTTCCCACAATGCTGACAAAAATGAGAATGGCACAAGTGATGATTTCTAGCATGCATGCCAATGATTCCATTGTCTCTGGTAAATCTATTCTCTCTAGCTAAATCCCTCAGTTAAAAAAAAAATATATATATATATATGGCAAATACTGGCAAAAATAAACAAATAAACAAAAAACTTCTATGCTCTTAAAGCATCTCCCTTATATACCAAATATAACCTAATTCTGTTGCTTGAAGATGTGGCTGAAAATAGATCTCACAAGATGCTTCCCGAAAGGAGTGTATCTTGTCATCTCAAGGGGACATTCCTATTATGAGAAAGCACTAGGTATCATCACTTAATTAATAGTCATGGGAATATATTAATAGCACTGCAGCATGCACACTGACCTAAAATTTTCTGAAAAGAAAGAACAGAAATTTATTTTCTAGAGATTCTACAGAAATATCTATTTTAAGATCATATGGATATTGACCATTGAATCAATAATAATTCTCTCCATTCATGATTCTGGGAAAAGAGAATGAAAAATAAATAATAACTCACCTTTATATATCACATTAAGGTTTACACACTACTTTCCTTAAAAAAAATTCCTGTTACATAGGTATTCATTTATGATTATTCCCATTTTACAATGAAGAAACTGAGGCTTAGATACATTAAATGATGGTTATCCAACTAACAAAATTTCTCAATCAGGATTCAAAACCAGGTGTTTTCTGACTTTAAGTATTCCTTCTATATCACTCCACATGCCCTAAAATTCTTCAATTATGATGTGGTTTTAAATTAGGAAATTATAAAACAACAAATCAATACTAGGGTATTATCAATAATTTTTAAAAATAGCAATAATTTTCTGGTCCATCTCAGGCAAATAATTTAACAATTTAATATTTTTTTGTTTTTCCTCAATGGAAAAAATACTACTTGGTAGATGTGATGGATTTTCTGCTTAGCATATGATGGGCAAAAAAAAAATAATATGATAAGTGAAAAGTACATCAGAAAGAGTTATATAAATATACCACCTTATATCTGACTCTCTAACCTGCTGACTGGACAATTATCTTGTATGATAAGCTTTGTTAAAAGTTAAAATTAGTCAATAAAAAAGTTTTTGTCCTAAGTTATTTTAGAAGGTATGGGGATGAACGGGAAAACTGTGAAAAATTTTATTGTCCAGGTGATTCCAGTCCTTGTTTCATGGATTGTAACAGTCAAAAAATATATAGAAAATGGATAATGGATGGAAGTAGGAATATAAATATACCTTAAAATAATTTCCTATACAAGTTTAACAAATGCTAATCAATTACCAGAACAAGGAGATGAAAAGAATCTAAAAAGTTCTTTAATCAAAAAATGTCTTTCTTTTCAAGAGAAAAGAAAGGTTAACCAATGGCAAATTCAATTGAGAATATAAATGTATCTGTAAGATATTATGGCAAAACAAAATAACTCAACTAGGATAATAAGAAGCTGGCTGACTAGGGAAAAATAATTTCTTCAAATATCTCTGATGAGTCTCTTATCAAAAATATACAGGCAAATAATTTATAAGACTAAAAGCCATTCCCCAATAGATAAGTAATCAAAGGATAAACTCAAACTGAACTAAAAAAAACTAACAAATGCTTAACAATCACATGAAAACTTGTTCCAAATCACTAATAATTAGAAAAAGGTGGAAATAAAAAGAATTTTGCACCTTTTAAGTCAGAAAATTGGCAGAGATGAAAACATATGTAAATATTTATATCAAAGGATTGTAGAAGAATAGGCATTAAAAAACTATTGGTAGAGCTGTGAATTAGTTCAACCATCCTGGAAATGAATTTAGAATTATGTTTTTTAAATGACTAAAGTAGCATACCCTTTGCCCCCAAATCTCACAGCTAAACACATACTAAAATGAGGTTAAAAATCAGAAATGTCCTTCTTATATCAAAATATTCATAACAGTATATTTTTTATGATTAAAGAAAAGGGAGGGAAAGCATGTCTATTATTTGAGGAATGAACAAAATAAAAACTTGATGTAATAAAGACAATGAAATATTATTTAAGAAACCAAAAAAATTTATAATTCTGATAAGCATGGAAAAATCTATATGAATTGCTTAAGAGTTAAATAAACAGAAGCAGGAAAACAATTTACACAATAATAACAGCAAACTAACTTGAAAGAACAACCAAAAATAAAAACTATGAAACTGAACTTCATATAATTATAATGACCAAGCTTGTTCCCAGGGAAGAGATGATAAGATGTACCTGCTTTATTTCTTTAGAAGCAGCGAAGAGATACAGTAGATAGAGTGTACCACCTGGAGTCAGGAAGAATCATCTTCCTGAGTTCCTTAGACAAAACGGGCTATATGACCCTAGGCAAATCACTTAACCCTGTTTGCCTCAGTTTCTTTATCTATAAAATGAGCTGGAGAAAGAAATGGCAACTATTCCAGTGTCTTTCAGGAAAGCTTGGAGGCTCTATAGTTAGAATGCTGGGTCTAGTCAGGATGACCCAGGTTAAAATCTAGTTTCAGAAATATAGTATTTGTGTAACACTGGATAAGAATCCTAACCCTATAGCCTCAGTTCCCTCATCTGTAAAATGATCTAGAGAAAGAAATAGCAAAACCACTAGTATTTTTACCAAGAAAATTCCAAATATGTTCAGTCAGATATGAATGAATACAATTTTTTGTGGATAAGGGGGTACTAGGGAGTATGGAACATTATATATTTCATTCATATATATATATATATATATATATATATATATATATATATATATATATATATATATACTCAGATATATATATACACAGATATATATATATGAGTACATATATGTAATATAACACATATATATATATATTAGATGTATTGATTAGTTTTGTTAACTTTTTACCCTTTTTTGATGACCCATTGAATGATAGAGGAAAAAGAAAGGTAAAAAAATTTAAAATATGGAAAATATTTTGTTTTGTTTTACAAAATCTCATTGAAAAATTATTAAAAAAAACTATGGGCATAATTACTTTAAAAAAAGGAGAGAAAAGCTGAAAAAAGTGGTAGCATTTCTTTAAAAAGTGTGGCAACAACACCAATTAAGCAATGTTCTTCCAAAAGATGATATGCTTAAATAGTTGAAAACAGAAGGAAAATAAACAGAAGAAAAAGTCAGAAAAAAATTTGCAAAGATGGGGCATCTAGTTGGTGCAGTGGATGGAGCACCAGTCCAAAAGTCAGGAGGTACTGAGTTCATATCCAGCCTCAGACACTTTAACACTTCCTAGCTGTGTGACCCTGGACAAGTCACTTAACCCCAATTACCTCAGCCCTCCAAAACAATGATTTGCAAAGATTGCTAGAATAGCTTTTTTTGTCTTCATCACCATAGGTAGTACAATTACCACATTTGAATTCTTTAATATCATAAACCACCATGTTCTTATAGGGAAGATAGTGAATGCACTAAGTAAAAAAAAAGACAGGAAATGCAGCTAAATTAGATCAAGTACACACAAATTGATCTAAGCTTTTTAGTCAATTCAATTGTGAGGACATTAAAGGATCAATTCATGACATTGCAAGGAGGGAAATATATAAAACACATATAATAAAACCTTGGATCTTATTACTGATAACCTTGTTAAACAAAGTTCTGATCAAAATGTGAAGTAAAAAAATTGGGACATTCATTAAAAGTATTCTCCATTAGAGTATAGGTTTCAAGTATAGGGTTCAAGTTGAAAGATTCTCTATGGCAGTGAAGTCTTCTAAATACTTCTTTTGTGAATGACATGTATTGCATCAAGCCCGGGAGCATTGGTGAACTTCCTGGAAGACTGATCAGACCAACTAGATTGTTGTCAGTTTTTTGATGCAAACTAGATCTTTCATATTATAAACTTGTATTCTCTTATGATCAATCCTGGTTCTGCATTAACATGCAAAGCTGATTGACAGAATCTCTCAAAGCTCATGGATACTAGATGCATTTTCTTGATCTTGTTACTTCCTGAATTAAAAATGAGAAGTCAGTGGGGCATGTTTGAGTTCCTGCTCTGTTGGTAAATTCCCTCCAAACACATTTTTATTGTTCATTTTATTAGAAATCAAATAGGAAAAAAAATCTTACCTCATAGTGACACAGAAGTGAGTATTTGTTCTCAAAGATTACAGTGATAATACTTAAACTATGGGAGATTCTACTGTAATGCCAGAGAAACTGAGGCAAGATAGAGATTAGAGAGTACTTAATAATTTATTTAAAGGGAGAGATGTACAGGGATCGAATGGATCCATGGTTTGGTCCCAAGGCTGAATGAGACTATCGTCTCCAAGAATCCAGCAAACAATGAGAGTTCTCAATGACATATATATATATATATATATATATATATATATATATATATATATATATATATATATATATATACATACACATACACACACATGGCTCAGACTCAGGGGGGTAGACTGAGGAGGGGGCGGAGTCAGGGTGCTGAGAGCCGGAACAGGACCCTGACAATCCAGTTCTGACAGGGTCTGGGGAGTCATGGGGGGAGGCACCTGGACATGGGGAGAGGCATCTTGATAAGATGGTATCTGACATTCTGGTAGGTTGGGATGAGGAGAGGCATTCTGATATTCTAAAACATAAGATCTTTTATCCTTATCAAATATTCTAATAAAGAGGGAGGGGAGGTTTTGCAGGACTGAGCTTTGAGAATCAGAGAAACTGAGTCAGGACTGGGTCAAGTTAATTATGGAAACTGAGAACTGTGGCATAACACTCTATCAAGTGGCAAAGGATTTGAAAAAGGGAGTCCCCAAATGGATTGTTGACTCAGAAATAGCCTAGCTAAATTAGAAGAACTTCAGTCTGTAATTCTGGGATGTTTACCACCAAAAGACTGATCACTGGGACAATGAATATTTTGGTCTCAACAATTTGTGAAAACACTAAGACACAGAGGGGCTGTAATCTTTGTTAGAGGGAGATCTAGACCAATTAAATCATTGTTCTTCCAAAAGGACTGAGTTATATCTACGTATTTTTAACACTCAACAATCAGAGTGATTCATCACAGAGTGTTATAATAAAATAACACTTCACTTTTGAAATAACACTATTTTCTATGCTCTACTCTTTTCTTGTCCAACATGTTTTCTCTTCTCTGGCTATGTTTCTCCCCTACTAACTGATATTCTTTCCTTTCCTTATTTTGGAATTCCGCCTAAGACGAATCTTCTATTCCACTTGAGACAGTTAGGTGGTATAATGATTAGAGTGCTGAACTTGGAATCAGAAAGACTTCAATTCAAATTCAGCTTCAGATTTTTATTAGCTATGTGACCTTAGGCAAATCACTTGATTATTATTTACCTCACTTTCCCTAATTGTAAAATGGGAATAATAACAGCAATTACTTTGAAGGATTCTTAGGAAGATAAAATGAGATAATATTGGTAAAATACCTGCCACATAGTAAGTAGACTTTATATACATGCTTTTCCGCTTTCTCTTCCTTTCCTACAGCAGGCTATAATTAGTTCTCTATAGAGTTGCCTATACTTAGTTCCCTAGGAGGAGAATGTTGTTACCCTGCCTTTTACTTCAGAGGTGACAAACCAGTAAAACCCACCCAAGTAGGATCCTACCCTACTATTAAAATACCCAAACTACCCTAAACTAGAGCTGCCATTATCCTGAAGTTCAGAAAATTGCTGTTACCCATGTTAAGCAAGCTTCCCTGACCCCAGAACTTAAGGATCCATCCAGATATTTTGGACTAGAGATGTCAAATATTCAGCTGGAGTATTTGACTGGAAGCAAGTGCAGCTGGAACCAGATTAAATGTAACTGGAAAATATTTAACAAAACAAATAATAATATAATTAAGATATAGGTAACATTATGCTTTAAAATGAAATCAATATGTAACCAGCAGGTATGTTTATATACCATTAACAGCCCCTGTTTCTCTCTGAGTTTGGCATGCTTTAGAACATCATAAACTCCCTCTTCTTGTGATGTCCTGGAAAATCAGCACATCTGTGGCTCCCTGGCAACATCCCTGATTGTAACTCTAATCTGACTCCTCCCAATCATACTTTTAGTCCTGACTTCAAGAAGTGAAGAGCAAGGGAGTTTATATTAATAAATTTGCCCTAATTTCTAACAAGGACTAATAAGTCCTAGTGTTTGATGCATTGCCTTATTTTGGAGGTGTATCAAGCCTCTAACCACCTATTAACTCTCATTTACTGTCCTTGTCTCCTGCTTCTTTGGGTGTCTGCATTTAAGCAGAAGTGGAGAACATCTGGCACTCAAACCGTATAAGACTCATGAAATCATTTGCATAATCAATAACTGGAGATGATGATGAGTTGAAAACTAGGTATCTTCCACTTCTTAAGTTCTATAAGTTGATAATTTTGTATGAGTTATGAATATTATTATAAACATCCAAATGGCCCTTGGGCAGAAAAAAAGGCTCCCCACTCCTGAATTTTAAGCCATATAGTCTCTTCTTTTGGACCTTACATTGAACATGCCAAATAAAAAGTTTTGTTTTTAGCACTCATTGGTCACCTAATTTTTCTGTAAAGTTCTTTTAGTCCCAATCACAGACCTGATAGCTTTGCTAGATAAGGCTGGAAATAAGGCAAGTAATTTATTTGAGCCAGAAAAAATCCATCAGTATTTCACTGACTATTAGGTATGTATTGGGTAGATAGGTGTCCCAGTGGATAAAGCAAGGGACCCAGAATTAGGAAGATCTGAGTTCAAACCAAGTCTCAGATACTTACTAGCTGTGTGACCCTGGGCAAATCAGTTAACCCTATTTACTTCAGTATCCTCATCTGTAAAATTACCTGAAGAAGAAAATGGCAAATCACTTTCATAATATTTGCCAAGAAAACCTCAATTAAGTTATGAAGAGTCAGACATAACTGAAAAAGAAGTATTTAGTTTTAGGTTAGGCACTGTGGAAGATATAAAAGTAGTAGAAAAAGAAATAAATCTAGCTCCAAACCAAATGTAACTTGGTCTATGAAGTCATTTACAAAGAAGTGATAATTGAAACCATGGAAATGGGAGGAATAAAAGAAAGATCAGAGGGCTGAGGATAAAGCATTGGCAGAAATCTACTGTTGGGGAAGAAGGTGGAAGAGGAAAGAAGAACATGATGTACTTACTGAAGGAGAAAAAGAGCCAGGAAAGGGC